>NW_025110697.1:194680-319740 GCF_011392965.1 Frieseomelitta varia
TACAATAATTCGTGACTTTCTTTTCCTTTTGAACTCGTCGGTACGATACCACTGGATAGAAATTATTGAAATGTAGTAAATTTATTATTCACCTTGCCCGGGTTATACTTAAATATACTTAAAACTGAGAAAATATTGCAATTTTTGGGACAAAATTTTCGAGACATTTTTGAGACAAAAAGAACCTTTTCTCAATTATTTTCGGCCAATAGATGCCAATTATCTTCGTTTTATCACAGATATCGAGTCGAACGGAAATAAAATATAAAGAAAAGAAATACTGAAAAGCTTGTGTATGCCTGTCTAGACGGGCTATAAGTAGAATCAGATTGCGTATGCTCAGACGCCAGCCGAGGTCTGGCGAAATCTGACGTAACGACAGGGTTTTTCAGTAGAATATAAACGACTATAGCCAGACTATAGGAAGCAGACGTAGCCTTCAAAGAACCTAAATCTAACCTTACGTTAAAGACAGACTTTGAAACAAAATTCCGATAAACAGAATACTATACAATTAATTTTTAAACAGGTTTAGGTTAATAAAACAGAGTGTTTCACGTAGAGTATAAGCAGGTTTAACAAAATTTCTCACAAGGGAGAGCAACTTTGTACGTAGACGAGTTTTAGAATAAAATTAAACAGGATAACGCAATTAATTTTTTTTTTTATTATGCTTGTGTATGTTATTCGTGGGAGAATATGCTTCCTGTACCGTGCGTTCTAAAACTTGTTTCCGGCGTCGACTAAAATTTACCCGACAAGTTTCGCAAGTAGAATACAGCGAGTAGAATAAAACCGACTATGATCAGACACGGAGCAAATGGAGCAGAATTATGCATGGTACTCAACTTCTAGGAGCAGTAGCTTCGTGCATAGTCAGACGGTGAAATAAAATTATACCAAGCAAAATACAACCTCTTGTTTCTTTTCTTTTTTAGTTTCATTTCGCGTGTGTTTCCCTCAAATTCACTTTACGACTTTCTGCAAGAGAACAAAGATCGATATATCCTACAATTACAACTACAAGTATTTTCAGTTGTAGTTAGATTATTGACACATGTCAGAAATTAAGATTCGATTCGGAAAAAGGGACGATCAATTTTTCTTCTGTCGCGAAGATATGATAAACTCTGACGTTCAGAAGTGATGTTGAGTCACTCGCGTATCGCGTATCGCGCGATACATTTTGTAAAAGAGGATCACGAGGCGTTCCGCGATAGAGAAAAGAAAGAATTAGAAAAAAACTGGTGGAAATCCTGTGCTTTTCCATTGGACGTTCGACGGGATGCAAATGAAAGGAAAAGGAAAAAAGAAACAGAGAAATGCGAGATACTGCTGCGAGGAACGTGCTGCAAATAAATCCATACCGGTGCAATATCGTTTCTCGCAGCGGGCCGACCTCGTTAAACGCGTAATGGATAACCGATGGCAGTCGCTGGATTAAAGGACCGAATCGAAATTGTGATCGTTGATCAGCTCAACGGCGAGCTACCACGACACGCGAGCGTGCCTCAAAGGCGTCTCTCCGCGAAATTGGCGAACACGGTTCTCTTGTCTCCATTCAAAATAATATCCAAAAATATCCTGACCTTCGTTATCCGGTCTTTGAATATCACATTGGAAAAGCAAAATGCTCTTTTAAGGTCGCCCGCAGTCCGATAGAAGGTGGAACTTTTGACATTTCCTTGCACAATTTCTCCTCGATCCCCTCGGCGATTGATTTGACATAGATTTGCAAACCTAACTTAAACTTAGAACTCGCTCCTATAAATCTGATACAAACGTGAGAACGTGGCAGTGTGACAGATTCGCGAAAATTATAATACGTAAAGTAAAATGAGCGAGAAAAATTGGAAAATAAAAGTTTTCAAAGAATCAAGCGAGTTATTATATTTTCACTTATTATTATTATTATTATTATTATATGGCAGAATGAGAAAAGTGGCTTTTTAAAAATTCTGCTCCATTGTGAATTTAACGAAAAAAAAGAAAAAAAAGGGCGGAAGGATTTATGTATGCTGTGGATGGAAACGAAAATGGAACAACAATCAGTATTGTTCCGGGTTATGGGTACCACGAGAGACTCTCACTGAACAGGGAATTCCTTTGTTCCGATTGCGCTGGAAGACCGGAGACCGAGGGCGGTTATATCGGTCGAACGGTAGTCGAGCACTTCCCTCAAAGAAATCTCCAGGTTCCCTTGAGTTGCTCGGTTAATTGTCCCTGAGCAGTTTCTTCACGTCGCTGGCTGGCATCGGTGCCACTGGGTCATTTTACGTCTCGATTTCTCCGAAGAGAACGTCGTATGGCGAAGTCAGCGCTTCTCCTTCTTCTGTTGGATGATCTAGTGATTTCCCACCGGGGAATTGTATTCGCATTGAAATTGGCACTCGACGAAATTCACTCGATCTCCTTCCTTTAGAAAACGAAGATTCCCTTCTTCCCTCACACATTGGTCCTCTTCTATAATAGCTCGCCGGTCGTTTATTTCCCTATTTGTTCTTTATACAAGTTCGCTGCTTGCTAATTTATTTCTGAACGCGAGCGTGAGAGACGGGTGGCTGATGACGATGAAAAAGTAGCGCGCGGACACACGGGAGGGAAAGAAAAGAGTTTCATCAATCAAGCCAGGTCCCATTTGACAGAAATCCGTTACCACTTTCAGTAGGCCGTGCGTAAAAATATCCACCGGTCATCCGTGTCCGTTTTCACGCCTTGAAAAACAGGGAGACAAATCAGTGGATACGTGCAGCGAAGCTTAAACGAGCGTCCATCGAACGTGATTCCGTTCGCCAGTTGTTCTCAATTTCCCGCGTGATATATTTCTCCAGCAATGGCTGCTTCACAGAAGCAGCGTGAAGCTCCACCTAACGTAATAATTACAAAATTACAATTCTTTCGTCGATTGTATCGCAACTACTGAGACACTTTTGCGCTGAATATATCGGAAGTTTCGTTATTTACGAAATTTGATTGATATAGAAAGAGCCAACTTTTGCTAGTTGTTCTCAATTTGTCACGTGATTTATCTCCAACAATGGCCGCCTCACAGAAACCGTGTTAAGCTCCACTTGACGTAATAATTACAAAATTACAATTCCTTCGTCGATTGTATCGCAACTACTGAGACACTTTTGCGCTGAATATATCGGAAGTTTCGTTATTTACGAAATTTGATTGATATAGAAAGAGCCAACCTTTGCTAGTTGTTCTCAATTTGTCACGTGATTTATCTCCAACAATGGCCGCCTCGTGTTAAGCTCCACTTGACGTAATAATTACAGAATTACAATTCCTTCGTCGATTGTATCGCAACTACTGAGACACTTTTGCGCTGAATATATCGGAAGTTTCGTTATTTACGAAATTTGATTGATATAGAAAGAGCCAACCTTTGCTAGTTGTTCTCAATTTGTCACGTGATTTATCTCCAACAATGGCCGCCTCGTGTTAAGCTCCACTTGACGTAATAATTACAGAATTACAATTCCTTCGTCGACTGTATCGCAACTACTGAGAAATTTTTGCGCTGAATATATCGGAAGTTTCGTTATTTTAAAAAATTTGATTGATGTAGAAAAAACTAACCTTCGCGAGTTTGGGGGGCTCGTAAATTTTAGGCTCGCCTCCACACGGTAATTTCACCGGCTGGAATGTAAAACTGTTCGTCTGGTTACGGTGATATAATTAACGGTTGAAACTGGAACGTACAATTCTGACGGAGTTGATGCCTGTCTAATTATAACCTCTCGCATATTTCGCCTCTTGTCTTCCTTTTTCCTCCCCCTTCCCCAACATTTCCCCTCGTTTTTCCGCTTTTACCACCGCGTTGCTTTTTCTAATTGCCTTGTCGCTTATTACCTTCGCTTTTCTCCTTTTGCTTCGTCCACTCGTCCTCAATCGTTTTTGTCCCCGGGTTGTGTTCGGTTAAACTATTATCGTTTGAGGTCACGATTAAACCAACCTTGTTTTCTTCAACAACAAGGTGTACAAGGTGTACATTTGGTGTAAAAATTGAAAGGGGAATTGCACGGTACGATTCATTTTTCACCGTGGGAAACGTTTTCTTAGATTCTGAACGATGATTTCGATCTGTTTGTTCGAGAAGAGCACACTGTCTTATCATGTTTTCGAGATTGTGGATTTATTCGTTTTTCTGTGCAGGATACTTAACTCTCTGTGAAAACATAAATCAGAAACTAATATTTTTGCACATCGAATCTTGCGAAATTTAATCTTCAAGTTCCACTTATTTTTCCCGGCGAGTGTCTCTTATCTGAATCTATATTATAATTCTTAGGACACTCTGAATATAATTCCAGAAGGATTTTATCCAAACTCTTGAGAAATCTTGAAATTTTGGAGACGAGATTGAGTTAGATTCTCTCGACAGAAAACTAAAAGTACGTTGCATACTGTTTCTGTCAAATTATCAACCAATTTTCTCTTAATTGTAAATTAGAAACAAGGGGAAGAACGAAGGAGGAAGTAATTTTCAGCAAGTTTCGCAAAGGAGTTTCTTCAGTGGAGACCTGTTCTCGTCCTGGAAGTACTTGCAACCCTCAGTCAGGAATTAATGGGGTGAAACTTATGAATTTTTTATCGATCATATTCATCCGACAATTTTTTTTTTTCATTAATCTACTAATTGTTAACTACCAATATATTACTATTACGAATCATCAGTTTAACCCTTTCGTTATCGGACTCATCAGTATATCAGGAATTAAATTTTTTTTCAAATTACGTACGATCGCGTTCTCATAAATATATAAATAACGTTACGTTGTTGATATTTGTTATTCTGATTATCATTCTTTGCGTGAATCTCCCTTCCCAACTGAAGAGCAGATTTGTGAAACATACAGTATACAGAAGCAGATCTAAAATTCGTTCGTCCTTTTTTAATATCGCGATATTGTTCTCTTTGAAACTCGCTGTAGAAATATCTAACCGGAAATCTTGCGGTTCATCGAGAGATATTTGCATCATCTTTCAGCAAAAAAAAAAAAAAAAAAAAAAATGAAGAGAGAGAGAGAGAGAGAGGGAGAGAAAAAGGGTGATTTCACCTTGGCAAGCTCTTGGCCAACATCTAGGTTAGGTCGTATCGCACTCCTTCATGCAGAAAGTTGTTTAGTGGCCGGCAGCCCCGTTTATCGCCCGTTGCGGATGCACCGTCAGCCATAAATAAACAAACGCATCGCGCTTCATAAATTCCCCCGGGTGTGCACGAATCCCGCCGTCAGGGTTTAGCAAAGGGGTGAAACTCTCGCTTCCTTGCCCTCTTCTCTCCTCCCCCACTTGAAATTAATACCTACGCGAACCTCTGAACCATTAAAAAAAAAAAAAAAAGGAACTTGAACTCTATGGATGACCACCGTTATATCTGAAACTACGGCCTGCCGCATTTGCAATTGTTTATTCGGCAGCTGCCTCCGAGGAAAAAGGAAAATTCGGCGATCGCTGGCAAGTGACTCGCGAAGAAAGTTTGTTTTCGGACGAGCGTTCATAATTTATTTCGATTATAACTGTTCTCGCAGTTTGTCCCATAAACGGGGATGGAACTTCTCTCGAGGTATCGAATTAACTCGCGGAAAGTTTCTCCTACGACTATGCCCCGAAGCGGGAGTATGCATACTCGAAACACAGGAGGTGGAATTCGTAACTTTCCCGAGGGCGGGAGGGGGGGGGAGGGGGAGGAATGGAAAAATTCACGGCAGCGCCCAGGGACGGGTGAATTTTCCTCAGCGTCGTGGGAACACCTCTGAAGAAGTGTTTCCTCGCCTAGCAATCTCTCGGTACAATTTTCCCAAAATTTTCCAATTTTTAACGCCCTCCTCCTCTGTGTCTCTTCCCTTCCTTTTCAAACAATTTTTTTAAATAGTTAATCAAATTTAAATTACTTGAAGTTACTTGAACATCAACTTTCTGACATCAAGTTACTTTTAAGCTACTCAAATTTAATTTGACAGAACGATCTTTCATTATAACAAATGTTATGATAATTTTAATAATAATAACGACTATACAATTGTACACAATTATATAACAACGTAATAGTAACAATTTTCATGATCAGAAGCCTGACGAACGAACATGTAAGAGATTAGCGATCTTGCCATTTTCTAGACAGGACGCCAAAGAGGTACGATGAATTATAAAGTTGATTGTCCAACTGAAATTTAGGTGGAATTTTGAGCTGCTCGAGTTTAGAGTTTACTTGGTCGGTTGCATCTGTGAGTTTTGATCATTTCGGAGCTTCGTTCATTGAATCTTTCGCACTTTTCGTACAATAACGACCACCGACAACAACGTCGAATAGAAATTGCGTGAAACAAAAATTCTCGCGGCTTCTAGACTCTATAATTTAACGATATGAGGATTAATAAAGCTTGATAAATGGTAGCGGGGTATGCGTGTACGTGGTTTGACGTCAGAAGGCTATCTGACCTGAGGGAGTAGTGGCAATACGGGCGACGATACAATTAACAACAGCGTTGCATTCTCCCCGCCGCGTTGGAATTTCAGGCTCAAAGAGAGACAGTGCAGGGAGAAGAGGCAGCGCGGTGCAACGCATCAGTCGGCAGCAAACAATACCGTGGCGTGCAAGCTCATCTACCAGAAAGACTTGACATCCGGGATTGAGATTGCGTCCTGGAAAAAGCTCATCTCACTGGCTCTTCTGTCGTCATTCGCAGGGAACATTTCCTGACCAAAGACTCGTGGCGTGTCTCTGCCTCTTCTTCTCTTCCGAAGTGTTCTCTTCCGAAAAAATGAACATCCACCGGAACGAAATTTCCAGGGCTCAACGAAAACCATCTCTCGAATCGTGCAATGAGAAATTTTAGGAACGATCGCTTTGCAGTTGCGCGCCAGATGGAACTTTCGCGAAATAAAAGTGTAAAAGGGGAGAGCGGTGGCAGGAGGTCAGGTGGAAAAAAAAAAAATCGCGCTTCCGGGGCGAAAAAAAAAAAAAGAAAACTCATCAGAAACGTACACTTGAAACCGCGTACGTGTCCGCTGCGATGGGAAACGGCCGCGTCGCATACCGACGAGCCGTTTTTGTGACTGGTTGTCGAGTAACTTGCCTGCCCCGACACGTGACAACTCACGATTATTTCTTGCACGCTCTCGCAAGCGTGCAGTACGCTCGAACGTCGCCCAGCGAAATTGCGAAACTTTCGTTTCATCGCCGGTTTCGGCGCCATCTTGCCTTTAATTGGCACTCTCGTTTCGAGGCGTGCGAAAACGACCTGTACAAAAGTTTCTCGATGGAGAAATTACGGGAACAGCTTCGATACTTTGCCAGCTCAAACTCGGTGCAACTTGATTCGAAACCTGATCCGAAGTTGCCAAAGTACCCAGCGCCCCCCTTAAATTCTTACCGCCTCTCTAAATTCTTAGCGCCCCCCTAGACTCTTAGTGCCCCCTTATTTTTTTTTTTATACGTGGAGGAAATCTTGCATAAGACACCCAGCCTATGTTACGGAACTGGATAGTGTAGGATTCCTACCGACTAAAACCTCCACGGTGGCCTGCATCGTCTACTGATTCGAGGCTGCGAGACTGGAATATTCTCTGCGCCCCCCTAGATTCTTAGCGCCCCTCTAGATTCTTAGCGCCTCCCTAGATTCTTAGCGTCCCCCTAGACACTCTTAGCGGCCCTCTTTTTTTTTTATACGTGGAGGAAATCTTGCATGACACCCAGCCCATGTTATGGAACTGGATAGTGTAGGATTCCTCCCGACTAAAACCTCCATGGTGGCCTGCATCGTGTACTGATTCGAGGCTGCGGGACTGGAATATTCTCTGCACCCCCCTAGATTCTTAGCGCCCCCCTAGATTTTTAGCGGCCCCCTAGATTTTTAGCGCCCCTCTAGATTCTTAGCGCCTCCCTAGATTCTTAGCGTCCCCCTAGACTCTTAGCGCACCCCTAGACTCTTAGTGCCCCCTTATTTTTTTTTTTTATACGTGGAGGAAATCTTGCATAAGACACCCAGCCCATGTTACGGAACTGGATAGTGTAGGATTCCTGCCGACTAAAATCTCCACGGTGGTCTGCATCGTGTACTGATTCGAGGCTGCGGGACTGAAATATTCTCTGCGCCCCCCTAGATTCTTAGCGCCCCCCTAGTTTCTTAGCGCCCCCCTTGTGACTTAAAAATTCAACCGAACTATTTTGATCGAAATTATTTCAACAAATTCAAATTATTTAAATTAATTATTTCAAATTCGCTCTGAAGCTAAAACCGCCGCGTTCGACGATATTCCTCAAGTAAGTAACCTCAAGTAAACATTCGGATTCCTGCGCACACATTTTTAATACCCAGACAAACGGAAATTCCGAGACGATGTTCTGTCCGCGGAGATGTGATTGATTTAACACGGGCGAGAATATCTGCGCGCGGCAGAATGGCTTTGTGAAGCGATCGGACAACGTTCAGGAATTCCATTAGCACGGCTGAGCGCAAGCGGCATTTTCATAGACGCCGGGGCTACTTTCCCGAGCGTGGCCTGAATAATTTATTACGCGAGAACCTTTCACAGAGTGCGCCGCTTTCTTCTTTCGAACGATTATCCTTTCCTGTTTACACCCTTGCATAATCCTTCTTCTCTCTCCTCTCCCCCTCTCCTTCACAACTATGGCGACGTCTTTCATCGTATTTTTAATCCGCTGTCTCTCCCTTCTTAAAAGCAGCGGCCAACCTAAATGGAACCCCGGTGCATTTCCGGAAAAATGTTTCGTTCGTTCTCCACGAACCTAATTAATTTTCCTTCGCGGCTAGAAACGTTCAGTTCGCTCAGCGAGGAATTTCATTCGTTCATCTTATTTCGCCTAGCTAATCTTTCGAAATGTCGCGGAATTTCTTGCGCGAATGTTCTTTCTTTCCCTTTTTTTTTTAAGAAAGCTGACCTCTCGCAAATTGAAACAAACGTTTCATGCACGAACGTGGCATCCCGATGGAGAAAAGTCGCTGGGAATTAATGTTGATACGTCGGAATATCCTTGGTCGCGTGTTGGACAGGTGGTTTTCTGTATCCAAGAGGGTGTTTCCCTCGAGCAATATCTTCCCTAGCAAGTGACTAAGAGCGATGAGGTCGCGAGACGTAATTTTCCTCTGCCGTCTAGTCTTCCTTCTTCTTTCTTTTTTTTCTTTTCTTGCGAGGATGCCGCGCGAGAGGACAAAGGACGAGCGCTGCGCAGACGACGCCAGACGTCGCTGGATAATAAATCGATAATTCGCCCGTGCGACTTTCTAACCCTCTTGAAAAACCACACTGGGACCACCGTCGAGTCCACTCGCGAAGCATCACGTATCAAACTTCAGCCCGAGTCTCTAAATTACACTTTCCTCTTGGTAATTATGGTTTTCGTAATTTTCTACGTTTTCTTTTTTAACGTGGAGAGAAAATTTTTCAAATTTTCAACGAAACAACTCTTAACGTCGAATTGGGAAAAAAAGAAGATTGATCACCTTTCTGAATTTCAAATAAATTTCGCGAGTTTTCAATTTCACCAAGCAGAAGGCAAAAACAGAGGCTAGAAAACGCGGGCGTTTGTTAATTGGACGAAGGTTGGGAAGGTCCAGAATAATTCAGGATGAGGAATGGCCCCATTAAAATGTCCGTAGCAGAAAGAATGCCTGCCACCGTGATATACGAGAGTCCAGCCAAATTTCAATTACGTCAGAGCTTAGCCAGCGACGTTGAGAAGGATCCGACGAAACAGATTTGAAGAAATCCCCCTGTTTCTGATCCCCTTCGAGAATCCCTTGTTTCCGTCAATTGCGAAATTTCCTTTGTTTATTTCTCAGGCACTAATGTGCTCGCGCTGTTGTTTGCTTGCAGGAAAAAAATGAAGCTCGAATTGATGGACCGAGAGAAGGGCCTGGAGCTCTTTGGGAAATTTATACGAACGAAGAATGTGGAGAGTCTTCAGGGTGACCAGGGGAAAGCTGGACCTGAGCCACTGCATCCGACCGATTCCAAGCAGAAATTACAGGCAAGCTGTATTTTTTTTCAAACGTAACTTCGCACAGCCCCCCTCCCCTCGTTTCTCTTCCTCAAATCTCTCTCGACTGTTTTCAAAAGTTACCTTAATTTTTCAAGCAGGCTCTTGGAGTTCTTCAGTTTCTCAGAACAAGAAGAAAAGAATTTGAACAAGTACCGAGTTTCTCGTACAAATTTCCCTTAGAAATTCCCCGGAATAGATTCGACGTGATCCTCCAGCAGACAAGAAACTTTATTTGCATCGTTGAACGGATGTTGGCGAAATGTTTCGATGACAGACAGCCTGTAACGGAGTTGCGGACAAATTTAAATCGCCTTTCCCTCCGACGACAAGACGGCTGACATTAAGATTCTGGATCCTTGAGGGAAAGAAGCATCCCCGTGTGTGTGTACATGCTATCCACCTGCACGTATCGATCCTCGGCTATTTTTAACAGGATTTTGCAACCCCTTACGTTCGACTCCTACACCACTTCAGATTCCCCTGTTCTGGCGGTCGTGATCAATCATCGTCGGCGATGGAAAATTAATTTCTTCTCTTGCCACCTTACACCTTCTCCCTTTAGACTTCATCTTTCTCGTCTGAGAACTTGGCAGAGGTTTCCCTCGAAGTTCGTTCCTTCACGTGTCAGACGGATGTAGTGAAATTTTGTGCTCCAGAGATTTTTATGTATCGAGGCATTTGAAGACTGAAGGAATTATGTAAAATGTGAAATATCATGTACTTGTTGCACAATATTTGTTTATAATATTGTACAACATGTATAATATTTTGTGGCATTAGAATAAATAGATCCTAGTTTCTGTAGTTATATTCGTAAGAATACAGTTATAATCTAACTGTTAAACAGTATCTGAATAGTCCTCTTACGCATCAGAATTTTTCAGTATTACTTTCACCAATTTGGTGAATTTTTCTTCTTTGAATTGACAGGTTATTCTATATTTAAGGAAATACGTTATTCTATATTTAGGGAATCTTCAGAATATGGTTCCCCCTTTTTTCTTTAAATTATCAATAATCTGCATAACATTATTTGGTTTATTGGATAATATTGTATTATTAGAGTTTATTACACAATATAATGCTACTTAATTAAAAGTAATTAAAAGTAATTACATTTAACTTAATTAAAAGTAACAACATTGCATTAATTATATAAAAAACAGTGCGAAATATAATGTTTTATCATTATAAATGTCACGTATAAAGGAAATATATAAAATATATAAAATATATATGCATTAAATATATAAAAACAGTGAAATATAATGTTTTATCATTATAAATGTAGTCGCACATAAAGGAGAAGTGGAAAATTTAACTTGGTGCCCATTTCCGTTTTACAGAAGTGCCTGACGACTCTGGACCTGACGTCTTTGGGGGTTGGCTCCTGCGTTGGGACAGGGATGTACCTAGTCGCGGGGATGGTGGCGCGCAGCGTCGCCGGGCCAGGCGTCGTCATCTCGTTCATAATCGCGGCCATTGCTTCTATTTTTTCCGGTATGTTCGCTCTTCACAAAGAAACCAGCAAAACTTGTCCAACGTGCAATTATCCTGGTTGTCTTGTTTATTACGTTTTAAGTTAGAAAACCATCAAAACCATCAAAATCGAAATGGAAGATTCTGTTACACATACTAAGGTTCAAAGGAATCAAGTACTTTGTTCACTAATTTATTACGTTTTATGAAATAGGCTAGGAGGACTGAGGTATAACAGGTGTTGTAGATGATTGTAAAAACAGAAATTGGGTTCAATCAGAATTATTGAAAATCCACTGTAGCGTGGAATTTTCTCTCGTCGATTCGTCAGAATTAGAAAGCAGCGCTGTCAGGGAATTTTTTTACATATCTGTCCGTGTATTTATGGTTTTATTGATCGGGCGAAATTTATGTGATCCGGAACGCAAAGCGCCTTGAAAAAATATATTGTTTCGTTGGTAAATAAAATGTGAAGAGAAATTTCGGACAAGGAACATCCAGGAACAACGTATTAAAAACACGTTGAACGAAATATCACGGGACAAAAATTGGGCGTGTAGTAAGAAATCCGTGTATTACACGTTGTATTCTTCTCTGGAGGTAAAGGATGGAGAAATATTTGGAAGAGAGAGAGAGAGAGAGAGAGAGAGAGAGAGAGAGAGAAATAAAGAAAAACAGTATAGTATACACAGCCGTAGAGGCAGTATGTTTTTATGCGAAGTTTTGTTTTATCATCGCCGCAGGCGAGAATCCTCCAGCTATTTGCTGCCAGCAACACGGGTCGGATTAGATTTACGTTCGTTGCGGCAGAGACTGTTCAAGACCGCGAAACATCACGTGTTCTAATTTCGTTTTCTCCACTTGGAAAAACTTTCAACCGACTCGCACGCAGTTCCTCGTTGTCTTGGAGATAGTGCGGAATTTCATTCAATGCTGAAGTAAAGCTGAAAACACCGAACCGCGACATACACGGTGAACATTTAAAAAAAGAATAAACACCTTTTGTTGTTTCGTTCGGTAGAATTTTGCGCCGACGTCTGACTATGTACGGACCTACTTCCCTTAGAAGTTGAGTACCGTGCATAATTCTGTTCTACTTGCTCGTGTCTGACCGCAGTCGGGTTTTATTACTACTCGGAACGCTGTATTCTACTTACGAGATTCGTCGAATAAATTCTTAAGTATTAATAAATTCTTAAATGTTAATAAACAAATATTAGATTTTAGTCGACGATCGTGCTGAAAATGAGTTTTAGAAAACACACGGTGCAGAAGGTATATTCTCCCACGAACGATAATAAAAAATACACGAGGATAATGAAAAAATTATACTATCTAATTTTATTCTATATACGAAGTTACTCTCCTTAGAATTTTGTTCAAACCTGCTCGTGTTTGATCATGATTCCTTATACTCTCTGTGTGAAACAACCTGTTCTATTAACTATTAACCCAAACCTGTTTAAAAATTAACTATTATAGTATTCTGTTTATTGTAATTTTCTTTTACAGGCAAGGTTATTCTTCTTAGAAATTGAAAGTTACATACTGGTCTACTTGCTGTGGCCTATAGTCGTTTACATTCTACTTGGAAATCGTGTTGTTATGTCAGATTTTATAGTGTTCCATATTTATAATTTATCTAGACAGATGTAGGCTATACTTTTCTTTGTCTGATTCGTGTGAATTGTTGGACACTATAAATAATTGTTTGACTAATTGTAAAAATCATTGTTTACATTGTTGGAATCGAATATGATACAAGATTTATGATAGAAAAATTTAGGGAAAAATCGAATGATGGCACGTTACACAATACATGAATCTATATATTTGTGGATATGTAATATTCCCGAGATTTCAGTTCGACTTACGTTTTTATAATTAAAACATTATTATCCGCTATAAAAAGTTACCAAAATTTTTGTGTTTCAAAATAAATAATCTTAATTAAAGATCCTAATTAATAAATATAATATTTTAAATATCTTTTAAATTCGTTTCTAGACACATAGTTATTCGAATAACATACGCAAAAAGGAGACTTACAATCTCATTAAAAAAAACCTACGTTGCTTTTAAAATCTTTAAAACATTATCAGTTGTAAAAATTCACCTCAAATAATGCAATTTTATCTCGTAAAATTTTTTATCATTCGTTTCGCAGAATCTGTCGTGAAGTCCCAGTTCTACGAGACGTTTTGTATAACTTGGCCGTGTTCCATGAAACTTTTCATCGCTTTCTATCGTTTTAAGACTGTAATACGATACTTTTTCGATACTTTTTAATTAAATATTACAATTGTTCTATTTCCCAGTGTCAAATCTAAATATTACAATATTACAATTTTCCTGTAATATTGTATTTTTTTTATTTTTTAATATTTAAACCTAAATATTACAGTGTTACAGTATTATTTTTTAATATTTATTATTTTAATATTGCAGTATTATTTTTTAATATTTATTATTTTAATATTGCAGTATTATTTTTTAATATTTATTATTTTAATATTATAGTATTATTTTTTATTATTTATTGTTTTAATATTACAGTATTATTTTTTAATATTTATTATTTTAATATTGCAGTATTATTTTTTATTATTTATTATTTTAATATTGCAGTATTATTTATTAATATTTATTATTTTAATATTACAGTATTATTTTTTGATATTTATTATTTTAATATTACAGTATTATTTTTTAATATTTAAACCTAAATATTACAGCATTACAATTTCCAAATGTAATGCAATATTCTGCATTATCCGTCTATACGAGGCCATCCTGTGTAATTCTATTATATCCATACTCTCGCCTCGCCTGTGTCGTCAAATCCACTGGCAATGTCGCTGTTGCCACTGGAGAAATGCGTTTCCCTTCTTTCTCCCGTATCAGGTCATCGGTTACAACCATAATCTCCATGGTGCACGTCCTTCCATACATCTCTCTCTGCTGACACATATATGGGAGGACACGCGTCGTGGCTCAAGGCGAGTGGAAAATAATGTCGGATCAGATTTACGGGTTGTGCGTCAGCCATTGCTTTCGTGCATCCAGATGCGTGAACCCCGTAGCTGTCCGTGGACGTCCATATGACGACCCTGTACATGTTCAATTCTCAGCTTTCCCATTTTTATAAAATTCTAAATTACCCCACGTAAACTTTGTCTTGTCTGTCATTCTATCTGTCGATGATGCTTTCTTTTTATTAGAAAAGAAGAAGCAGAGAGAAACAAAGTGAGAGAAGATGATTTCACATGGTAATTTTCAGAAATACTTGGACAAAAGTTGGTTTGAAAAATTGAAAAGTCAATTTGAAAGGTAAATTGCATATTGAAAAAGAAGATCAACCTAAAAATTGAATGATATACATATATATATATATATAAAGAAAGAAAGGAGTCCTGAAAACATCTCTTTTAAATAATTAAAAACTTAAATCCCTTTTTAATTAAACCCCTTTCGAGTAATTAAAAATTTAACAGCGTTAAATAATTAACGATGCATCTCATATGGAGAATGCTTCCACTTCCGTGGAAATTTCGCGCGAGTTAAACGGAAATCGTGAAATAATTATTAATCTATTATGCCGGCTCATTGTTCCATCGATGTCTCTCTGATCTTTATTCTCGTACTGTCACCGACGTGTGAATCGATTGTTATCAAAAATATTCTTCTAACGATGGCAGGTTTTCTTGATATTACGGCAAGAAGGAATTTTTCTAAGAAATTTTTCGACTGATGGGAAATAATTCCGGTCACAACTATTTTGATGAACTTTTTTTTTTTCTTCGATGCACAAAGCATGCTAGAAGAATTGTAATTTCAGACGCTCCACTTTTAATACGTTAGATATGCTGCATTGCGTCCATCTTCATACATTCCCATAACGCGAGGTAATCCCTAGTGAGAGACGAAACTGACACTATTTATTATAGTTCTTGCTCAAATATCTATCCATTTCGATTGTAATCGCTGAAAATGGTGTCTGGTGTTGATGTTGCAGGAGCATGTTACGCTGAGTTTGGAGTACGAGTGCCTCACACGACTGGCAGCGCTTACATGTACAGTTACGTGACCGTAGGCGAATTAATAGCATTCATTATTGGATGGAACATGATACTGGAGTACCTTATAGGTACGAGCGCGTGTGCCTGCGCCCTTAGCGCCTGTCTGGACGCCCTTGCGGACGGCGCCGTTTCCGGGGCGATAGCCAACAGCGTGGGAACATTTTTCGGTGAGCCTGTTATCCTATTCAACCGCTTCGTCGCAATACCAAATGCCAAAAATTGTTGCGTTCCGTTGCAAGGGAATGCGGAGCGGAAACGTCGCCAAATGTAAAACTTGCTCGACTTATTTTTCTTGGAAAGAATTTATTGCGACAGGTAGAGAAGAACTTTCCCTGAGAACGTTTTAAGTTAGGTTACTCTCTCCAAGATTTAGAACTTCAGACTGATAGCGTGGACGTGTCATAAATGAAAACTCGTGAGAAGAATGAACTGGAGAACTGTTTTAATCGTTAAAGAGTAATTCGTTACTCTATTCTGCAAGATGTAACAAAAACCGCCATTTTGAGCCTCTGAGAAATAATTTCTCGCGGAAAGATAGTTAAAAGGTGATACTATCACTTGTTGAAAGCAGTTTCTAAGAATCGTCGTTGTGGTTCGCTCTAAAAAAAAAAAAAAAAAAAAAAATACTAAGAAGCAACGACATTGCTTCTAGACCAAATGATAAAAGGTTGGTCACACTGCTTTTATACAACAGACTCGACAATTCTTCTTTTTTTTTCTTTTTTTTTTTTTGACCCATACATTAAAAGAGCTGAAATGCGCACGTAGAAACACGACTGAAGAGAATTTACATCGCGTACCTGCTCAAAGAGGCTTCATTTTGAAGTCTATTCCCTTTACTCGCGCCCGTCATGGTCGTTAGTGTGATGTCTTACAAGTGGCAGCCTTGGAAAGAGCTTTTGTACCTGGCCCGATGAAACACTGACTCGCACTACTTGGACCAACACCTCCTACTTAAAAAAGTGTCAGGACACCTTTTCGTTTTTTAATAATTTAGCATTTCACGTAGGTTATCAAATTTTGTTCATTGCACGCGTACCTTTAATTCTTTCCAATTTTACAGACCTAATCTAAGAAATTTTTACTTACCTTTGCACGTGGAATATTCACTCCTGTTTAGTACGAAATTAACTAGATTCAAATATATATTTGAAAAGATTGACAAGATCTTTTTCTTATTTTCTTGTATACTAACGACTAACAGACAGTCTTACAAAAATTTTTCCACGAAGAATTTCATTAATGCATAATTGAAATGAACTTCTGTCTTTGGAACTTGACCAGTTTCAACCTGAAACTCGAAACTTCATCGAGCGCACGTGCAACAATGGCAACATTCAATTCGACGTTATTCGGGTTGAATATACTTTCATGAAAAATGTAGTTTTTGTCCCAATCGAAACGGCCAGTATATTTCGTGGACCTGTGCGCTAGGATTATAGTATATTATTATACGATAGGCTGATTAAACAACCGAGGGGAAGCCCGGATATCCGGCCTCCCTGTAGCGAGTTACGCTTCTGGCCGTCTGACACGCACGCGGCGCCTCTACTGGCGCAAACGTAGAAAGTGGAACGTTCTATTCGCGTTGGATCGATTCGCGTGCGTGGATCATTCTACTTGGAGTGTTGCACGAGTGACGGATTATTCCACTCGGAGAGTATTGGCCATGCATTTGATATTTGGCTGGCGTAGCTTAGGGCGTTGCTCTACTGACAGCGAACGAACTATAAACGAAAGCTCGCAACATTCGACTTAAAATAAATATCACAAATGAGGTGTTCGATCTAATCAATTTCGCATTAGTTGAGAGTATCAGAAAGAAAATTACAATGAAATCTCCTAAAAAAAAAAAGAAAGAAAACGCTTCATCAAAGCGACGAATTATTGTATACGGTTTGGCCACTCGTTATGGTCCGCAATCAGTTGCCCGCGCGGACGGTTAAGAACGCAAGATAAAATTCGATCACGCCAATTTCTGTTGCTATCTCGGAGTCTTTTTAATTGTGTCTTTCGATTGGCGAGGCAAATGAAAAACTAACTGATTGCGCCGAAATGCAAATTCTTTTCAAATTCTTTTCAAATGGAGGAATTGTTGAAAAATGATTGATCATAAGAGATTGAATTTCTGTTGAAAACACGTGCGCACGTAGTTATAAATCGAGGTGGTGAAGTGCACGTGAATATCAATGGATACATTTCCCATCACGATACGATTGAAACAACGATTCGCCATTTGTTCCCTACCAAGTCAATAAATATTTGCACGTCGCATTCCGGTCGCAGGCGGTCAAAACAGGCAACAAATGACGAACGATAACTATTCTTAACGATGAAAGAGCATCTGAAGGAATATTTTGCAAGAATCTCTAAAAACTATGCTTTATTTCTTACAAGAACGTATATGTATATTCTTAATTATAATGATATAACAATACTATTGTTATTTTATTAACAATATTTGTTAATAAAAGTTGATAAAAGTTAACAGTATTAGCATTCTCTGTAATGAACATTTGAATTATTCTATTTTCCGGAAGAAAAGGTACGCATCGTATTAAGAGAAAAAAAAAAAAAAAAAAAGAAAGGGCAGGGAAAAAACAGAGAGAAAACTGCTGAACCTTTCCATTTTACTTGCTGACTGTCGTAGCCAGAAAAGGAAGTGAAGAAGCGAGAGCTCGGTTCGCAGCTAAATTAATTTCATAAAATCGAATCGACCCTACCTAACCAGGGGGTTTGTCCTTTTCTCTGTGTTGTAAACTCGTTGTTGATCTAATTATCAGATTTGCCTGTCACGAGAAAAAATTCCACGCAAAAATTCAGTCGGACTTTTTTTACTCGAGCCATCTAGCTATTTTTAAAAAATAATTTTCTCTATTTCATTTACAATTTTTGGTTGGGTTATTAAAATGTGATCTCATTTCTCGCTTCGAATTATCATTTACGATTCCAAGTGAAATGTTAATGTTCTAATTTGATACAGTAGATACGAAAATTTAGTATCTTAATAATTAATTAAATTTAATTCAATATAAATCTCGGATAAAAGAAATAACATTACTACGGAAGAGAAAAATGATGCGACGTCCAAAGATACTTTACTGAAACTTTAATTCTTTTTAAAATTGAAGGAAAAATGTGTAACAATATACTATGTAAATAGAAAGAAACTTGTATCGGTGTAAACGTCGAAATTATTGCAAATTTGGGAAAATTGCACGATCTTCGAAAATTTCGATTCAAATGCAGTTTCTTTGCAAGCATTTCGTTTTATAGGTTGCGGAGAGCTAGTGGTTGAGGAGTTAAGGAAGTTCGTAGTCAAACAATTCAGATAGCACGTTCTGTATATAGTGGAGCGCGGCGCAAGTAGTATAGGCACGACTCTAATCAAACACGTGGTCCAAGTAGCAAGTTTCGTCAAGTCAAAATATACGTTTCGAAATGCAATTTGACAATTGACACTAATTCTATGAATTAATTCGACTAGTATGTAAATTGTAAATTCAAATTACATGAATTATTCAATTATAATTAAATCACTTCAATCACATAAATTCTTTCTTTATCTTTGGAATTTAAAAACTTCACAATTTTGGAAGGAGAGATGACTGAAAAATTGCGGTCGATTTTAGTTGCTGTCGGAGTAAATTTTATGTTTATCAAATCGTATTGGGTGCAAAATTATTTCACATCTCGCATGAATCAATAAACTCATTCTGCACGGAGTGTCGATAAAAATACAAATTCTAAAAATTGGTTTCCTCCAAAATTTGTACTTCCTCCGCAAAAAAAAAAAAAGACAGAGGAAGTTTGCACTAAAAACTGTATAGAATACCGAAACGATTTGGTATGAAATTGAAAAAATACAGAGGAATCTGTGTACAGGCGAGTTCTGCTTCACGTTACAAAGGCTCGATTGACAAAGAAAAGAGAAGTAAATAAATAAACAAATTGCAGGATAGAAAAAGGAAAAGAAAAAAATTGGAAGGCAAAGTCCGTCTGCAATTTTGAAAATGGTGAAATACCACGGAGATTATTCTGAAGTCCTCCACTTCGCCGAAGAGAAGGAGAGGGGGTGGAAAAAACACAGGCAAAGCGTTTCAATCCAATATTCCCAGCCGTCATCTATCTCTTTGTGAAACAAGCTTGGATTTCTTTTTTTCTTCCTTTGTTTCGTTGCCTCTCCCACTGCCTCCTCCTTTATCGTCGTCGACGCCATTTGTTTCCAACCCTGCCCGCGAGGGGCTAATACAAAAATTCCCGCCTGCACGCCCCAAATCTTTTTCAATCCCTTCGTCCATTTTTTTTTTTTTTTCTGTTATGCATTCGTAATGATTCATCAAAATTTTTGAATTTCACGAGGTTTTGGTTGTTTCAAAATAAATACGTAATGTACTGGGAGGATCAAAAGTTTGTCATTTGAATAATTTAACACTCTTAGTGGACTTTCGTCTATATTTCCTTTAACTTTCTATATATTTAAAATGGGATATTGTAATAATATTTAAGAGATAAATATTTAATATGTATTAAAATATACTTTCTGCTCATACTTGACTTTCTTCTATATTCTGTAATTTTAATTTTGTATATTTAGAAAGAGATTTTACACAACGTTAAAGAGTTGTCTTCTCTATTTTGCAAGAAGAAAATTCCTTTTGATTTTTCGAGTGTAACTGTTCTTTGTTAAAATGTATAATTCAAGATATATGCACAGATATTGTTATTATTCCGTTTTTTGAAGAGTTTCGATCAGCCAGCTATCATTAATCATAAGTAATTGTTTGTGGAGCAAATAAATAATGTAGCAAGCTCCTGTACTTGTGAAAAAGCGGGTGAATTATCGGGATTTCCGTTTTGTCGGACAGTTTTCAGGAAAATCCGTAGTCGAAGAAACAATGGAAACCATCGCCACGGCGATTGAGCTAATCGAGCATCGAAGCACGATCTTCGTTATATTTTGTACCGAAGCAACTATAGAAATACAATACTCTCCAATTTCCGTGACCGGAAATTAGAGAGCAAACGAAACGAGATGTAAAAGAGAAAGGGGAGAGAGTGAATGAAAAGAAATTTTTTCATAAATGAACCACCATTTCTGTACATTTGTTTCAACGTTACGTATAATTTTCCAATTTTTTTTCCGATAATTATAATATTAATAACAAACATATATAATCATCACAATTGAATAAATTTGCGCAAAGAACCGAATTTATTTACAATTTGTTCACGTATAATAATACTCAAGAATTATTACCAAGAAAACTTTATCAAAAGTTAATTTAGTTTAGTTAGGTATAGAAACTTTACACTGCCTTGAATCTTTCCAACATTCTAACATTCTTGGATTCTTTATGCATTCAAAATTATAGTAACGTAATAACATCCAAGTCACACGTCTCTTCAATGAGAAATAATTATATCATTCATTCAAACTTCACAATAGCCAGAGAATTTTCTTCGTCTGATTTCTAATAGAATTCTAAAAATTACTCATAAGAACTGATGCTTTTTTGAGACCAGATGATTATCGAGTTAGACGTTCTCGAAAGAAATCGTGCCTGGCAAACAGCTAATATTCCTCCTCGTTGCAAAGGAAAGAAAGGTTAACGAGTCATGGAAACATCCGATTTGCAGATAGAGCACGCACCGCCGCGTTTTAATCGAGCGCTAGTTCCATTGCGGAGGTGGAGCAAGTCTCAGCAGAACTTTCTCATATCGTTGCAAATTATTCGATTGCATATCGCGTTAACGCGACGATTTTCGATGGTTACGTCGGTGAGAATGTTAGAGAAACTTGGGTGGAAAGTTTAGTTCTGTGTATAGTAAATGGGCGTTAACTTGATCTTGTACATTGACGCTCAGTAATATCTGGACTGGGCTTGTTTGTTCTTGAGACACGAGTTGTTTCAATCATAAATATTATATACAGATATTTTATCGATCTTTTTTTCATCATTTCACGTTCATCGCAGCTACATATAAAATAAAAGTTAATTTCAACTTAATGGAAGCTCTAAAAATCGTGTCGAGTAAAAACATCCTCCGCGTATTTTTCCAGCTGGTTAGCGCGAAGTGTTTCTGCTCGACGATTCGAGAGACTTTTCCTTAACGTACCTCTCGTTTCCATCGTGATAACAATTCAGCTTTCCTCTCTTCGCATTTTCCAACGAAGTATGCGCCCGCCATCATTCGGGGACCTCCACGCACGCTTCGCTTCCTATGCAGTTTGCAGCTGAACCGTACTCGAGGGAAACAAAAGGAAAAGTGCCAACTTATTCCCCTCGCCTTTCTCTTCCATGTCTTGGCCATCTAAAGTCCATCCGATGTCCTCCGTGTTTCGATCTACACGATTTTTTTTTAGATTTCCAAGTCTTCTCTTTTTTTACCTTGTACTTGTTCTTTAATTAACAACAGCTCTCAGATGAAAAATTCAGGATTTTAATTCGGTTGAAGGAAAAAAAAAATCTGCAAATTAAATGTGCCAATATTCGATTTAAATCGAGCATTAAGTTTGAAATGAACATTGCAACTATAAATGGAATACCCGACGAGCAATGATGTACATTTAATCACTTGCGCTGGCAAGTGATTGCGGACCATAACGAGTGACCGAACCGTGTATACAATTCGTCGCTTTCTTTTCCTTTTGAACTCGTCGGTACGATATCACTGGATAGAAATTATTGAGAAGTAATAAATTTATTATTTACCTTGCCCGAGTTATACTTAAATATACTTAAAACTGAGAAAATATTGCAACTTTTGAGACAAAAATTTCTCGACGTACGCGGCACGTCATTACAGAAGAAATTATCGAGAAGTAATAAATTTATTATTTGCCTTGCCCGGATTATACTTAAATATATTTAAAACTGAGAAAATATTGCAATTTGTGGGACAACAAGTTCTCGACGAGCGCGGCACGTCATTCCAGCGCAAGAGGTTAACGGCAACTGATTGCGGACCATAACGAGTGACCGAACCGTGTTTACAATAATTCGTCGCTTTCTTTTCCTTTTGAACTCGTCGGTACGATACCACTGGATAGAAATTATTGAAATGTAGTAAATTTATTATTCACCTTGCCCGGGTTATACTTAAATATACTTAAAACTAAGAAAATATTGCAACTTTTGAGACAAAAAGTTCTCGACGAGCGCGGCACGTCATTACAGCGCAAGAGGTTAACGGCAACTGATTGCGGACCATAACGAGTGACCGAACCATGTATACAATAATTCGTCGCTTTCATTTCCTTTTGAACTCGTCGGTACGATATCATCGGATAGAAATTATTGAGAAGTAATAAATTTATTATTTGCCTTGCCCGGGTTATACTTAAATATACTTAAAACTGAGAAAATGTTGCAACTTTTGGGACAAGAAGTTCTCGACGTGCGCGGCACGTCATTCCAGCGCAGGAGGTTAAGGAAATTCAATTTGTACACGCCAGTACAACTCCAACCTAATTAGACGGAGCCATGTTTGAAGGGTACGATGTTTGAAGCAACATTCAAAGAAATAAATCGAGTTTGAAATCAGGTCTACCGGAGCGAAAAGGAGTGGGATCAAAGGGTCGATTTGACAATGAGGGGCGGGGGAGAAGTAGTCGAAGAATCCGGCGAAGATGAAGAGAACAAGAATGGAGGAAGTGGGTTCAGGTAGGCAGGTTAAAGAGCAGTCGGAGTGCCTCGGCTTCGTTTCGGATCGATGAGGTCCACAGGTGCTAGACTTGATCCGCGCAAGCGCCCCTCTCACACCCTCTCTTTTGTTATCCCTCCCTCTCCTCCTCCCTCATCCCTCTGGAATCCCTTCCTTCTCTCGACGCCCCTTCATTGCTTTTTCCCTTCGTTTCTCCTCGTTCCGAACGCGAGGGATACACCGGGTGTTCCGTGATTCACGTATTCAGCGCGCATGTACACGCTGTTCGAACTTAATATTCATGAGGACGCGCCCTAAAGGTGCGGATAACCGAGGCACAAGCGTGAATCGCGACTCCTGGCTTTTCATTGTTGGATTCGTCAGGACGAAGAACGGCTTTTTCAGACTGGATTCTTCTCGTTCTTCCGTATTTTCACTCGTCCGTTAGGTCTCCGGCTTAGGTTTCTTCTGATTTCGACGTTTCGGCGAGAAAAATGTATGAGAACCTCGTGTTCAAGTTTAGGGTCCCCTTTTCTGAATCTTTAAATCATTGAATCTCTTTTGTATTTTGATTCTTTTTTTTTTTTTAAGAAGAAGGAAAAATACGATCTCATTCCCCTCTTCTGCGAAGAAATTTTAATTGACAGTCGATGAGAAATTCTCAACTTCGAGGCTTCTTCTCCTCTTGGCGATCTGTTTTCTTCAATTTCAATATGATCGATGGCCAATCCAGTGGAGAAATTTAAAATCAATCGGCGATAATGGGAAAAACTTGTCGCCAGTATCAATTTTCTAGTTTCGAGAACGAGCGCAATGTATCATGCTGATGATCGATTCCATTGGTGCCTAGGGGATTTCCAGTGCGAATTGTCTTCTTTGTTCCATTCAGGCGAGCCAGCACGCCGTTCGATGGTATTGTTCGATCAAACAGACTTCCAGTTTAGCAGAACGAACTTCCCAAAGCTCTATCGGCAATGCCATTATCATTGGGCATCGCGATGATCGATGTCCCCCCCCCTCTAACTTCGACATTTCCGATTGCCACGTTGCTCGCGCTAATTTTTCAAATTCGAATAACATTGTAATTTTCAGTTTTTGAAATTGAGGGCTGGAAATCACTATGGCAATCAAATTATCCTCTGAAGTAATATTGAAATACTTCATCAATCACTTTATTAAACTAGCGAGTTGCTTTATTAAATTTTATTGAAATATTTTATCAATTAGACGAATATGAAAGTACTTGAAATTAAAATGGCTTATAAAGAAACTTTTGTTAGGGAATATTTCAATGTCACGTTCTGTAAGATTCGTTTACCTAAATTGAACAACAATGCGAGTTTAATACAAGCTTCAAGAGTTACAAGCTTCTCGTTAAAAGACAATGTGGTATTACACGTGTCTCTAGTGCCTGTACAAAAAATTCCCTAGGAATTGAAGCTTCCTTAAAAAACTGTTAAAATAATTTAATTCCAATTGCAGTTTTCTTTAAAAAGATGAGAAGAGACAGTTCTACGTGTCAGAACGAATATAACATAAATTGTATATAGCTTTTTGATTAGCATCAGGAACAAAACTGAAGAGGAGAGAAAGAGGAAATGGAACTAGAGACAGAGGCAAAAGATGATGGAAACGAACGTCTCAGTGAGGAACAAACGCGAAATGAATTTATATCCGACGAACAGATGCAAAATCGAATGAGAAACGTGATGAATGTAGAGGGGAGGAAAGGGTGAAAGGCAAAGAGGAGAATAAATAGAAAAATGCTCTTTGAAAGAAGATGGTCAATCGTTGCTCACAAAAAAAAAAATTAGACGTTTAAAATGCAGAAACTGACTTTTCCACAAAATTCCTCTACGAGGGAACACGTAAAGGAAATAATTCGGTATTAACGTGGACCACGCCGGAAATTGAGGTCCCTTCGACGCGTTCCTCGTCGATGTCGCGACTTCCCCCTCGCCTCATCCTATCGAAAATTATATTTCTATCGCGTTTCTCACATCATCGTTTCACGTCGTTGAGAAAGAGAGTTTTTGTATGGATTAAAATCCCAAATATCTTTATATTTGTTGAAAGGTTTCGCGAATTTCAAACAAAAACGGAATAAAGAGAGAAAATAGGGAGTATAATTTGGCCAATATTATTAGCTTGCGTGCGTAGGTTCATTTCGAAAGCAGTCGACGCTCAAAGAAAGCAGAAACGTGAAGAGATAGACTCCGAGGTATCGCGAATGGTTGCAGAGGCTAGGCGAACCGGAAACGGACTGATAAATTTGCTGCTACCCTCGTAGCAGGCCTCGTCAGTTCGTTAGACATCCAAAAATTGGGTTCCCTTAATTAACAGGGTGCCTTTCAATCACACATGTCCTAAGATTGATAAAAAGTCCAACAGCGCCAATTTCGACGTTAACTCTGCCACATTCCTTAAATTTTTTATACTTCAACGAGGAGGGAACTCGAAATGTTCCAAAACTTTATCAGATGAGGAACTTCTTTTGTAATATATTTTATAATATTTTATAATATTTATATATTTTATATTTTATAATATTTTATAATATTTTATAATATTTATATATTTTACAATATTTTATAATATTTTATAATATTTATATATTTTGTAATATTTTATAATATTTATATATTTTATATTTTGTAATATTTTATAATATTTATGTATTGTACAATATTTTATGATATTTTATAATATTTATGTATTTTATAATATTTTATAATATTTTATAATATTTATATATTTTACAATACTTTATAATATTTTATAATATTTATATATTTTATATTTTATAATATTTGTATATTTTACAATATTTTATATTTTATAATATTTATATATTTTACACCATTTTATAATATTTTATAATATCTACATATTTTATAATATTTATATAAATGTTGAGGTATATTTTAATTTTGGAGAAATGGACTAGAGGCGTACAGCAGGATCTTAATAATTTTCACGATTACATATATATATATACAGGAAACTACGTGCGAGCTATAATTATTTTATTGAAAAGTTCATTTCGAGATACGAGCGGCGATTAATTAAGTGATTTTGGTCTGTTGAAGGTCGACCGCCCGATTTCCTCGCGTTCGTCATCACCATACTGATGATGCTGTTAATGGCCGCGGGCGTGAAGAAATCACTGGTGTTCAATAACGTATTAAACGCCATCAACCTCGCCGTTTGGGTGTTCATTATGACAGCGGGGATGTTCTACGTGGACATTGATAACTGGAACGAGCACGATGGCTTCTTTCCCTACGATTGGAGTGGTGTAAGTACTCAAATTAAATCAGATGAAAATACAATAAAATCTCTACAGTCAGTCAAATTTGGCCAAGATCTAAACACGGAGATTTTGCCCAAGTCAAAAGAAATTCGGAGAGAACTATCTTTAATAAGAAGATAAGGCCAAAAGATATGCCGATTGTTTCTCGCTCCCCTCAAAACAGAACCTAATTCCAAACTAATCGTGTCGACGGTGATTTTCTTTTTTAAACTATTTTTGCAACCTTACTTGTTGGCTGTACATTTTAAAAATTGAATGAAGTTCCTTCCTCAGCAAGAGAGAGAAAGGGGAAAAAAGAAGTGTGAAAAAGCTCGAGGTGTGTCTGAAAGGAAGTCGGGGATGCCGGTCCATTTCCGGCAGCTTTTCACTCGCGGCCCCCCCGGAACAATGGCAAACTTGTTGCGTCGAACGGGTTTCAACGAAACGAGTGAAACCGTGCGGTGCATCAGGTGGACAAAACGGGGAAAGGGAATTCGGATTCACGGCTCGCGGGAATCCACGCAAGCCGGAAAGCATGCGACCTCTCCGGATGAAATTAGATTCGAGAGGCTGGGGGCGGAGGGGGGGAGGAATGAATTATTTAGGTTTCGTCGTTCGCTTGGCCCCAATTTCTCGCCGAAATCACTCGCGACCGATTCTTTTTGCCACTCTTTCTTTAAAATTATTTTCTCGATTGTTCGTTTATCATAGTGTTTGTGTGGTCAGCAATATTGCACATACTTTGTAGCTTTCAATTTACATGATTTAATTTACATTGCATTGATCGATTTTAATTTGTGAATGAATGAATTAACTTTATAATATTGATATTATATTATATATTTTATATTATTATTATTATTATTATTAAAGTAATTAATACTTTATTATTTAATAATTATTATAAAGTATATTAATAATTATAATTATTAATTATAATTATTAGAGTAATTAATACTTTATTATTTATATTATATTATATACTATTATATTATTAATATATTTAATATTATTTATATTATTATTATTATTAAAGTAATTAATACTTTATTGTTCAACAATTATAATAAAGTATATTATTATATTATTAAAGTAATTAATACTTTATTATTTAATAATTATTATAAAGTATATTAAGTATAAATTTAATAATTATAATCAAGTATATTATTATAATTATTAGAGTAATTAATACTTTATTATTTATATTATATTATATACTATTATATTATTAATATACTTTATATTATTATTAGCATTATTAAAGTATATTATTAATATACATTGTATTATTATTAGCATTGTTAAAGTATATTATTAATATACTTTGTACTATTATTAGCATTGTTAAAGCTTATTATTAATATACTTTGTATTATTATTAGCATTGTTAAAGCATATTATTAATATACTTTATATTATTATTAGCATTGTTAAAGTATATTATTAATATACTTTGTATTATTATTAGCATTATTAAAGTATATTATTAATATACTTTATATTATTATTGGCATTGTTAAAGTATATTTTTAATATACTTTATATTATTATTAGCATTGTTAAAATATATTATTAATATACTTTATGTTATTATATATATATTATTTATATTATTCATATTATAAAAACATTTATATATATATATAAATTAATTAAATTAATTTTTTTATACATATAGTATATATATATATATATATATGTTAATAATATTATTTAATTAATAATTACGCATTTATTTTATCTCATTTATCATTGTTTCGTAACAAATACAACATAATTATCTCAGTAACTTTTTTCACAAAAGATTCGTCCTGCACAATTTGAATTTTAACAGAAATAAATCTCATTTAAAAATGAGATTTGATTTTCTTCACGCGTCGTCGTCTCACCTTATCGATGTTACATACATATATACATACATACATACATACGTGTCTTCTGCTACAAAATTCCTGCAACTTGCAAGAGCAAACGCGAGGGGAGGAAAATTTTTCATCCCCCCCCCTTCCCCCGATAAATCGATTATTTTATAAAAATGGTCGCTCGAAGATGTGGGTATTGAGGGCATTTTTGCACGGCAGCGGGAGGGCGGTGGTGGTGGTGAGAATGACGACAGTGTTTGCGGAGGAAACAGGGACGGATAGTAGGCAAACGGAGGAACGATATTCATGATATTATGTATTCCGTGGGTACGGCCAAGTTTCTTCGTTCCGAAGGGGGTTGCAAAAAGGGGTTTATTCAAACGACGGTCGGTGGGTTGAAGGCGGGCAAATATTGGAATATTCATCTCGTTGAAAGCCAGAATAAATAGAAGAAAATCGACGACGCTCGTCGTTATAATCTGGTGATTTCCGGATTCCTTCGTTATTTAAATTTTCTCTTCCCTTCCGGCGAATTAATTTCTAATCTATTTTCGTGACAGTTATAAGAATCACTTCGTTGTCACTTCGACAATACATGTACGCCAATAATTCGTTTCATTAATTCACCATTTTCATTGATCGAGGTTGCTTGTTCATTATTTTAACAAATTAACGTGAAGCTGATGCACACTGCATGGTTTACCCGGACGCCATATTGATTTCTCTCGGTCGAGTCGTCCAAGGACGCTTATGCATACTGATAGTTTCGTAAAAATAATTAAAACGGGACGCAGATGGAAAATTATTTCACAGGTTGAACGCCACTCAATATAAATAATAAATAATTTGGCATATCGATAACTCAAATCGAATTTGTCAATAAAATCGATGAAAGTTCATCTCGTCGATCGAACTGACATAACACGCGCGTAACACAAGTCACGAAACACGTATGTATATTTAAGTAATGATAACTCGTGCAGTATGCATAAATTTATTTCAGGACAATGAAACTAGTATTTTTGGACATGCGAGCGTCACTCGATCGGGTCACCTGTCGTACATTATAAAAAAAAAATGTGTCTGAAACTCACAGCCACGTTTATTCCCGATCGTCGATCGGTCCAAAGCGTTCGTGAATTATTAATTAACGTGTCCTGGAATTTATGCACGCGATACTTTCCCTTTTTCGACCATCGTCGCGTGCCTATCGACGATCCACACGATGTGAATATTTCCGATGGATCTCCTTAGAAGAAAACGTGCATTTTTCATCGACACGTTTCCAACCTGCTTCCCCCGAAAAGCTAGCTCGTTCCTCCCTTCTGCCATTTCCTCGATAAATATCTAAACTTGGATTTTTGGTTCGTGGAAGAAAATTTAACGAAAAAGCGAGATGTGGATGGACATTCAGAGGAGGAGAGGAGCAACTTTTCGTTTGGAATTTCCTTTTTCTTTTCTGTTTTCTCTGCTGCACTTTTGGAACAAGGAAGAAAAGAACGAGTTTTTGTTCGACTTGTTTTATATTTATAATATGAAGTCTGCCATTTCCTCGATAAACATCTAAACTTGGATGTTTGGTTTGTGGAGAGATTTTAACGAAAGCGAGGTGTGGATGTATTGTGTATGTAAATTTGTTTAGGACTTGTCTAGAATTTTCTTCTTCTTCTTTTTTGCTTCCATTGCACTTTTGGGACAAGGAAGGAAACGAGTGTTTGCTTTCGACTTGTTTCATACTGGTATTAACACTTTCGCTCGTGGGCGGCATGGGGATTTCCTACTGTGCGTTTAATGACGTGATATATTACTATGCATCATAGTAATTTCCTGCTGCGTGACAAAATTTCACACTGGGAGATAAATCTTCCAGATAATGGAGTTTCATTAAGTAACAATAATAATAATGACAACTACACAAAGGTGTAACTTCTAGCAATTTTATGTAAGACAAATACATTTTTACCATTCAATTAGAGAAATTGAAATTAAGAAAGTTAAAATTGCAAAAAAGGTTATCAGACTTCTCCCACTCCTTTCAGCTATTTATAAGCTTTTCCAAATGCTCAAACATTTTCAAAAATTAATCTTCCAGAACGATTGTCTAGTCTGATTCTCCCATTAAAATCCTTTAGATTGTTCAATAATCTTCAAAGAATAATCTTTCATTGAATGAAAGATCCTCTATATGCAGTTTCTTCCTCGTTCGCTTTAAATTAAAACTTCCTACATTTTTTTGAGACACCAACGTTTCATGAATAAAAAAGCTAATATACACACACATATATATATATATATATATTTAATATAAATATTATATTATTATTGATATTATAAAAATATAAAATTATTATATAATATAATAATATATAAATATATATTGTTATATATATATAAATATTATAGTATTATTAATATTATATAAATATAAAATTATTATATAATATAATAATAATATTAATAATATATAAATATATATTATTATATATAAAAATATTATATTATTATTAATATTATATAAATATAAAATTATTGTACAATATAATAATATATAAATATATATTATTATATATATAAATATTATAGTATTATTAATATATATATATATATTTTTTTTTTATTTGACCTTAGGAGTCTGCGTGGGCTTCCGAGGCTTGCGAAAGGCTTTATTCCTCCCTGCATTCATCCCTGTGCCGCAAATCGCTCGAGAGCTCACGGTACATTGCTTGTGTCAACCTTTTGATTAATAGCAATGCACACGTTCAACAATCCACCTCCTCTCCCTTCGATTGCTCTCCCCTCTCCCTTACACCCCCTCTGAAATCGTCAGCCTTCGCAAGGTTTGATTTCTCGATCTTTTGGCCCTGCAGTTTCGATTAATTGCATCCCCTGATTTCCATCAAACGAAAACTCAAGGATTCATTGTCACAAGGTGTCGAGACTTTCGTGTTCCTGTTGCTGTTTCTTTGCAACGCAACACAGATAAGGGATAGATGGGACAGGTTGGAAATTAACGATCATCTGCCAAGCGCTGCCATTAATTCGGAATAATAATAATAGCAATAACACTGACGGATCGCGATTCTTTGACGAGGCGAGGGTACGTTCAACCGTCCCCTTATTAAAAACGACCGATAGAAAAACGAGGTTGAGAATGTACAATGCGTGTCAGAAGTAATGCACAATTCCATGAAAGGAATTTCGAAGCTTTGAAGATGGTCCCTTCACGTGTTCTCTATTGAACGAGACCCTCTTTGTCCGTAAATTCTCGTTCTAACCCGTTGTTTCAACTTAATTACCCCAAGCACGACGGTTTCGTGTTTTCTAACTGTTTGACGAAAATATCTTTCTCTTCTGTCGAGCTCGGGGCGTATTTTTGTAACGGCGAAGAAGAACTTTGTAACGAAGTGTATTTTAATTAAACGTTAACAAAATTAAAAGTCCAGTGCAAAAAAGAATCTTCTTTCCTTTTTCATTCGTTCACAGCAACTCTTACGCGCGCGTACGCTTACCGATGCTAATTAGACCGCGGATTTTCATGCATTTCTGCGAAATTCGGAAGTACAATTTGCATCAGTCGTCTCGCCGAAGACAAATTTTTATTCAAATGTAATTGAATTATGCTGAAAGTGCAAAGTACGTATGTCATATCTTGTTTTTCGAGGAATATATTCTACAATCCTCTCGTCTGATTTGACTTGAACTTAAAACAGACACGAATGCTTGAAAATTGATGTTAACGAAACAAAAGAAAATTAAAAAAAGAAACAACACGTTTTCAATACACATTTCTACATAATAACGAGCAATCTCCTTCGAATAACGTACAACGCGGTACAATTACGCGGCGCAGTTTATTTCATTGAGAGCGAGCAATTTCGTTCGTTAATGTCCCCTTGTACGGCTTTAATTATCGTGTGTTTAACCGTGGTGACATTTACCTTCAACATAAACTACAAATTTGCTCGTTCAGTTTCGCCGCCGAGTGGGTGATAAATTTCCAGGAATGAAACGAACCGCAGGAGAAAGAAAAGGAAAGAAAAAAGGACAAAGGCTATAGAGACAAATGCCCGGAATGACGGGGAGATAGGGAGTTATGTTCGTTTTAATCAAGGTGCCTGGTGCCTTTTTAACGAGCAATTGCACACGCTCTGCTCGAGGGGATTTCCAGTCGTGGGCTTGAGTGGGCGGTATGCAGAATGCGGGGGCGCGAGTGAACCACGGGGGCGAAATACTACAGGGTCAAACGTGCATTCTCAAACATTCACGAGAGTTTTCCTTTCTTCCAAGAACAGAAGGTCTCTCGTCCCGTTCTGTTCAAAATTTCAAACTATCCGCCGTTGGAACGGAGTAAAGGTCACAAATTACACTTCCTCTCTGTTCTCCGCTCCTTTCGGATCGAAGACACGCGCGCGATACTCGCTTCGAACGAAGTTTCTTACTTCTTAAGGATTCTAGGGATTTTTACGAGGTTACGGTTGGCAGAGACATTTTTATAGGTTTGGCCAGTCTCGAATTGCTTTGGACTCTCTGGTTTCTAGCATTCTAGGAACTCTCAAGATGATTTGGTTGATAATAAATGCTTCTCTCCTCCAGATCTAGTTACCTCTATTTCTAGTTATTTCTGCTTTTTGTTTTTTACTACTTCCTGTCCCATTCGAACAATCTCCAGGGGTCCCTAGCTTAGAGATTTTTTCACGGTGGCCCAGTCAATAATGTAGGTAGCTCTTTTTTTTTATACTTCCATTTCTAGTTATTTCCACTTGTTTCTTACTACTTCTTGTCCCATTCGAACAATCTCTAGGAATCCCTAGCTTAGTGATTTTTTCACGGTGGCCCAGTCAATAATGTAGGTAGCTCTTTTTTTTTATACTTCCATTTCTAGTTATTTCCATTTGTTTCTTACTACTTCTTGTCCCATTCGAACAATCTCTAGGAATCCCTAGCTTAGAGATTTTTTAACGGTAGCTCAATCAATAGTATAGGTAGCTCTTTTTTTTTTATACTTCCATTTCTAGTTATTTCCACTTGTTTCTTACTACTTTTTGTCCCATTCGAACAATCTCTAGGGATCCCTAGCTTAGAGATTTTTTTCACGGTGGCCCAGTCAATAGTGTAGGTAGTTCTTTTTTTATACTTCCATTTCTAGTTATTTCCACTTGTTTCTCACTACTTCCTGTCCCATTCGAACAATCTCTAGGGATCCCTAGCTTAGAGATTTTTTCACGGTGGCCCAGTCAATAATGTAGGTAGCTCTTTTTTTTTATACTTCCATTTCTAGTTATTTCCACTTGTTTCTCACTACTTCCTGTTCCATTCGAACAATCTCTAGGGATCCCTAGCTTAGAGATTTTTTTCACGGTGGCCCAGTCAATAGTGTAGGTAGCTCTTTTTTTTTTATACTTCCATTTCTAGTTATTTCCACTTGTTTCTCACTACTTCCTGTCCCATTCGAACAATCTCTAGGGATCCCTAGCTTAGAGATTTTTTTCACGGTGGCCCAGTCAATAGTGTAGGTAGTTCTTTTTTTATACTTCTATTTCTAGTTATTTCCACTTGTTTCTTACTACTTTCTGTTCCATTCGAACAATCTCTAGGGATCCCTAGCTTAGAGATTTTTTCACAGTGGCTCAGTCAATAGTGTAGGTAGCTCTTTTCTTTATATTTGCATTTCTAGTTATTTTTACTTGTTTCTTACTACTTCCTGTCCCATTCGAACAATCTCTAGGGATCCTAGTCAATAGCTCTTTTTTTTCATGTTTAGTCCCACGTTTAAAATTGAAATTTACTTTTGACTCTGACGAAGATCCACTGGGATTGAGTTATGCTTTCAATTTCATACGGTTTTTCGTCGAGGCATCAGAAATTTATAACGACGGTGAGGGACCCTGAAAAATTAAGCGGGCATTACAGAGCATCCGCCGTTGAAAGACGTCTTGGAAGAGTCTCCAGTTTCTCAAAGAGCATTTCTATTGAGTTAGCAATTTAATTTGCCGATTTCAGTTCATTCCAGACTGCACGCCCCCCTTGCCATTCTTTCGCCAACAAATTCATTTCATGCTCAAGTAACTTTTTTCTATAAGTTGATCATTAAATATTGGGTTACCTTTAGAAAATTTGGGGAAACTTTGAGAAGAATTTAAAAGCTCGTACGAACGTTTTCGTACGTTAAAAGTAATGAAATGTATAGCCCTCTTTCACAAACTTTCTTCAATTTCACATAGTCTCAACAATTTTCACTGAAGCACACTGTAATTTCATCCATTATTAATTTTGAAAATTACACAGACCCCCTGAACAATCCGATTATCTATTCAATGGTGAATTATATTTTATATTCACTGTAAAATTATGCATGACGCTTCACTGTAAATTAACTCTGAATTCGTTACAAAATTAGTTTCAGTTGCAATTGCAGTTTAAATGCTTGCACAGGGAAGTTGAAATGTGCCGAAGTCAATGGAAAAGTGGACAGAGCGCTCCCGTTCGTCATTCTGAAGCTTTCGTATCCCAACAGGCGACCAGGGAATATTTTTCATCCCGAATTGCATTACCCCTTGTTCACGATCCTGCTTCCTAGAGTTCAGTATCTAATTCCAACTTTTCAAATGAATTTTCAATCACGTTGCAGAAGCAGGAAATGGCTTTCCAATTCGGAAAAGAGATTTATAATACATAACACTCTACGGGCGAGATTATTGTTTTCCCGTTTTAAGGAACGAAATACCTCAGTATCGTTTTAGAAAAATATGAAATTGTTTAGAAATTGTTCTACGGATAAATTCATACATCACAGATTAATTCTCTGAATATATATATATATATATATATATATATATATATATATATATATATATAGTACTATATACTATATATAGTATACTCTATATATATTATACTATACATAGTATACTCTATAAATATTATACTATATATAGTGTACTCTATATATATTACACTATATATAGTATACTCTATAAATATTATACTAGTAGTGTACTCTATAATACTATATATAGTATACTATATATAGTATACTCTATATTATGCTATACTATATGTAGTATAGTCTATATATATTATACTATATATAGTATACTCTATATTATGCTATACTATATATAGTATACTCTATACTATGCTCTACTATATATAGTATACTCTATACTATGCTATACTATCTATAGTATACTCTTTAATATGCTATACTATATATTGTATACTCTATACTATGCTATACTATCTATAGTATACTCTATACTATACTACACTGTATTATACTATATATATGGTATACTCTATATTATACTATATATGTAGTATACTCTATACTATACTACACTATATTATACTATATATATAGTATACTTAATACTATACTATGTTCACAGGTGTTCACCGGTGCAGCGACGTGTTTTTACGCGTTCATCGGCTTCGACATAATAGCAACCACCGGCGAAGAGGCGACAAACCCAAAAAGGAGCATCCCCCTCGCAATAGTCTCCTCGTTGATCATAATACTCATTGCTTATGTCACCAGCAGCATGATGCTGACGCTGATCGGTATGTATCGATCTTCGATTCTCTTTCTATCCTCGTAACTTATGTGTATGATTATGAATATAAGTTTGTCAGAACAATTCAGTTCACATCATCGAATAACTATTAAATCATTCAGTCATTAATCCATCACGAAAGAGGACTCGAAGAGGATTATCTTAATTTTAAATCAACGATACTTTCCACTTCGATTGAAACAAACAATTGCTTCTAACAGAACCAACTTCTAAAATTAAATATGACTGTGAAGGAATATTCTATACATAGTCCCAGACTGAATTGTGGTTGTTTAACGACGCTAGTTTATTTATTAACAGGCAGGTGATGGCATTTCCACTGATTATTCGCTTCAACTCTGTTACTTGCCGGCTAAAAAGGCCTTTGGCCATCCTTGACCTCCCTTCATGCATCTCTGATCACCCTTCAACGACACGTGATCCTTCGCTTACCCTCGTCACAGAGACACGGTTCGTTATGCTTCTAAATAACGGATCGTAATTGATCGTTTTAAATAATTAGCCTGTATTTTTTTCCCTCCTCTCATAAATACTCGCCAGCCACCTCAACATTAATCCATGACAAAAAAGGTTCATAAAAGTACAAGTGGAAAAGAAGAAGGGAAAGAGTGTAAGAAGTAGCAGAGAGAAAACTCCGTTTCCCTTTCTTTTTTAGTTCCATACGACGAGGTGGATCAGGATTCAGCATTGGTGGAAATGTTTGGTCAAGTTGGAGCATACAAGTGCAAATACATTGTGGCAGTTGGTGCATTAGCTGGATTGTCCGTCTCCATGTTTGGCAGTATGTTCCCCATGCCTAGGATAGTCTATGCAATGGCTCAGGATGGCCTTATATTCAGGTAACACCTACCTGACAGCAAACTTCAATAAATCAGTCTCAGTAAATTTCAATTCATTTTCACTTTAAAATGCATATTGTAAATTGCGTGTAAACTGTTGGATGCCCTGTGCATGATTTATCAAACGATAAATATTAGATTCCTTATACTAACTTATATAAATACTCTAGTCTTCTTTTACTTTTGCTGTAATATATTCTTTTATATGTGTATTTCGTCAGAGATCATTGTGTAAGATTTGCATTATACATTTGTGTGATTACTAGGAGTTTGAGCCAAGTGTGGCCAGCAACAGGTACCCCAGCCATAGCAACACTGACTTCCGGTATGTGTGCAGCCTTTGCTGCACTGCTCATTCAATTAGAAGTGTTGGTAGAGATGATGTCTATCGGTAAGCCCTGTGCGAAATCAATTCTTTCTCTTTTTTTGCATTCGTAGACATTCTACTGCTCTTTACAAAGTAAACTAATCTACTAACTAAATCTTTCAAAGTTGATATTAATTTAAACATTTAAATAATAGTTATTATACAATTAAAGTGCGTGATTTTAAGATCTTCGTTAATTTCTACCCAGGTACCTTGCTGGCTTACACCCTAGTATCTACCTGCGTGTTGATTCTACGCTATCAACCTCATTCTACAAACTTGGTAGAGTTACTACCACAAAGTTTAAGAACACCATGTCGATCGCCAACTAAAGAAAATCAGGGAAATGGTCAAGTGACTTATGGAAAAGAGCTGAGACCTGATCAGCTAACCACTGCGCTGAATTCTGTCCAGGCTGCTCAATCGGATCTTGCTGCAGCAAATAGTGGCCAACGTATCATGGTAAAATTAAAAAAAAAAACAAAAAAAAAAAAAAACAGTGATAACAAGGATAAGTAAGAATGCAAATGATGAATCGCTTGTTTCGCAGGTGAGAAGAGTTAGAAGATGCAATAGTTCTTCACCAGATTCAGATGACACTTATGGTGCTGAAGAGGATGAAGTTGGTCTGGGCAAAGACGATCAATATTTGGTCAGTGACAGAACTGAAAATAAGTTCTATGGTAGCGTGCATGCAGCTGCAGCTGCGTCCAGTTGTGGCAGTGCACATCAATACCCAGGAAACACGCCAATAATTGGGCCACCTTTGAATTACCTCCAACGTCGGTTGCAGGTATTGAATTTGAAAGCATTGTAAAATCCCTTACCTTCTCAAAGTTAAAAAATTTACTTTGGAATATTCGTTTAATTCTTAATTATAAGTTCTTATTTTTCTTGAATGTACCCTTGCCATTTTAGGCAGCGCAGTATCTCTGTCCTGCCATCTTTCCCTGGGTGGACAGAGGCCCAGCGACGGAAGCTTCAGGTCGCTACGTCATGAAACTAGTCGGCGTGCTCTATTTGCTGATTGTCATTTTCGATTTGATTATAGTTTGTGGCATGGGTGAGCCATAGAGAAATAAACGCCTTATCTTTCATTTCTCTGCAACCTTTGCAATCTATGTTACCAATTTTGTTCATTTTAGGAAATATGGGAACATTTACTACGATAATGATGTTCGCATTCCTCTTTGCCATAATTGGAATATTGCTTGCCATCAGTAGGAAACCACAAAATAGGTAACTTTCAGAGGCAATAATTGTTTAAATTTTCATTTAAACCAAAGTTCACTCACCCGTTTCGTTTTAAAATTGGATCTTATCCTTCTAGAAATAGCATGATGTTCATGACACCGGGACTCCCATTCGTACCTGCAATTGCCGTCACCGTAAACATATACCTCATCTTTAAGCTGAGCATCCTGACTCTCGTCAGATTCACTCTCTGGATGATCCTCGGTAAATTTGATCTGCGAATTTATTCCTCACACTTAGTTCAGAAGCTTGCAGAAAGAGCTAATAGAATTCCAACATTATATTTCTATCAGACAGTTAGTTTGTACACTGAGGTATTTGAAATATAACAACGAAATTACTAAATTCTTTTCTCTGATTTCTTCAACAACATCTGTCAGTTGACATTGGACTATCAGTCTTGAAACTAACACTTAAAATCAATCGTAGGTTTCATCATGTACTTCTACTACGGCATTAAGCACAGCAGTCTGGAAGAGGGAAACACCTCGGATAACCTCGAGGAGACGGTGTCAGCCGGGAATATCGAGCTGACAGTGACGGATACGCAGAAACAACAACCGCAACAAACGCATCCGTCGTACACGACGACCGATCGCAGTATCTACGAGGGCCAGCAGCTGGATGCGTTCGGACAGCCTGTGTTTGGCAGCACGAACTTCGGTGGAACACCAAGCCAGAGGCCGGCAACCGCCGGGCAATCGTCGTTGTTCGTCGAGCAGGAGGCCTTCCCCACCTGGGACGATTGAACGACCACCAGCGCCGATATAAATATATATATTTGATGATATCAAGATAAAAATTATTATGCGAGCCTGACCGGCATCGTGCGTTCATCGGCGTAAAAGAAAAAAAGAAAAAGAGAAAAAAAAACCGACCCTTTCGGAACTCGCGGTGGACAATGGCCTTTGAATGATTATAGAGGCAAGAAGAGAGGTCATGGAGTTAATACTCGCGAGACTGTTCATTTGTGACTTTTAGTTAGGCGAGATTTAGATTAGATATTTGGTAAATGTGTTACAGTTGTTGATTTGTTTTGTTTGAGGATAGAATGATTGATGTGAATAAGTTAAATAGCTGATTTTCAAGAAGTTGATTTTGAGGATAGAATAATTGATGTGAATAAGTTAAATAGCTGATTTTCAAGCAGAGTTTTCTCTTTTTTTTTTTTTTTAAAGTTGAGATACTGCACGAACAATAGAGAACTGATGCATATAGCTTTTATTACTGTCTCTAATTTCTAGAATTTTGTTGATTTTGAATGACTGAGACAAATGTGTTAGATGTGAATATTATTTAAAAGTTCCTTAGATATCAGTGATTGAAAGAGAAGAGATACACTTGTATTTCTTCGGAGCCGTTCTTTCAACGGCGTTTGTAGGATATTCTTCTCGATACAGAGTATAATAATCTTAAAGTTATTTATTTCTTCTGTGAAGAATTCGACGAGGAATCCCACGAATTGCATTTCCTTTTTCTTCTTCTTTTTCTTTTTTTTGTTTTTTCTTTTTAAGAGGATAAGAACTTAATGAGTGCTCGACGATTGAGCAGGAGGTGCTGCTTCGAAATTCTGAGCTTCCCTTACTAATTTCACTTCTCCACTCTGAGAAACGTCAATTTCCAAATCCATCCTAATCGATCGCCGAGCACTGAACATCTCTTCACGATCCTTCCTGAATTAAAAAAAAAATATATGTGAAACGAAAAAAAAACAATTGAAGATAGTAAAAATAAAAAAGGCGAAACCGCGAGTCTCCGATGGGCGAACTTGTTGACTACTGTTTGGGACGAATGTAGCAAATAATTTTCGCGGCAATATTTATTATCCTAGTTGTATAAAAGTGAGAGAGAGAGAGAGAGAGAGAGCAAACGCGCGCGCGGGAGAGTTTGAGAGAACGAGAGAATGAGAGGCAAAGCTGTCAAAGGCGGAATCACGAAGGAAGAGAGAAAGAAAAACGGAAAAAGGGCTAGGAAGAGAGAGAGAAAGAGACAGTGATTGTTTTGGGGCACATCGGATCTCTGAGTCTGTTTATAACATAAGATAGTTGTCGACTGGACTACAATTCAAAAATATTGTGTTCAACACTATTTTTAAATTCACGCGTATATAAAAACCCATGCACATTACACAATTTGTTTATTACAAACTTTGATCGGTAGAGTCTCATCGTCATGATACAGTGTTTTCAAAACTGATATTCTTGGACGACTTCACTCTTCAAAGACTGCTGTCGTTATTGAAATAGTCAGAAATTCGATGTATCCTGAAACTTGAGTTTGACCGAGATTATTAGCATTTCTAGGTGTAAAACGACACTTGTGTTTTCCAAGGGAGCATTTTAATTGCTATAAGATACATTGAGGAAGAGAAAAAGAGGGAAGAATGAGAGAGAAAGAGAGAGAGATTGTGTGTGTGTGTGAAAAAGAGAGGATGAGAAAAGAATTAAAGAACAAAGTGATGGTAACAGAGAAACTTTCTTTGAGTTTCTGAGAGTTGAGTAAAGTGCAAAGAGAAGAAAAAGTTGAAGAAAGTGTAAAGAGAAGCAGAAAACGAAAGAAATAAAATGATAAAGGAGGATGAAGAAACGAGAAATAACGAGGAAACTGAATCTTGCCTAAATCTAGTCTTTCCCAGTCTCAAAGAATGCTTACAATTGTACGATTATAATTTTTGAGGAGGACTCTTAAACTTATCTTGTATTAAACTTGAATTGCGACGTCAAGTCGTGTCTACATTGGTCATATTCAACTAAAGATCATTGGCCAGAGATTCTTAAGAGTTGCAGGGGGTTGCTACTAACAAACAGGCAAATTAATTAAACCACTGGAAAATACATGGATTGGAAATTTTATTGATGAGGTTTGGAACTGATAACAAATTCTCACTTCTGTGAGCTTCTGCTGTGGGAATGCCACAAGAAACTAGTAGCTATCTGTTTGATTGTAAAATGTTGTTCAATAGCGAACGTCCAGTTCTAACAAAGACAAGTTCCTACAACGACTGTTGACCACTCGATTGTTATTATTTATCAAAGATTTTACGCATCTTGTGTTTTAGAGTAAAAGTTGTGATTGTTACTAATCGATATATTAACGACAATCTTAGGTTCGTTTGTTTTGAAAGTTGACAGAGAAGAGACTATCTTAAACGTCCATTCGATGATTGTATTTATCGCTTCGTTATAGGAAACAGAAGAGAGGGATATGAGAAACAAATTTGAAGAATGACATGATGAATGAAGAACAGTGTGATGAGAGCAAGGGAAGACGATGCAATTTAACTAAACAGAGGGAAGACGTTAGAGAAAGGTACTAAACTGTGTAGAAAATAGAAAGGAAAAATTAAGAAATGAAGAGTTGACATTGGCAGTCTGGTAAATAAGCAAATTGGAAGCTGGAGAAAAGGGGAAAAGTCAAAGATGTCAAGGAGTGAAGCAAATGGAAAATGCTGGTTAAATAAATAAATCAGTTACTGAAAGGATTGACAAATGAGAGAATTGAAAAATTGAGCAGAAGGGCTTGGAAATGAGAAACTTGAGCGAATGGAAAAGTTGGGAAATGAAGAAGGGAGAGCTGAGGAAGAAATTGCGAAATGGAGAACTTGCGGGACTGAATGACAGAAAAGCAAAACGAGAAGAGAAAATTGAGAAATTGAAAGAATGAGAAACTGAGGAAACGGACAGATGGAAGAATGGAAAACCAAAGGGAAAACGAGCGAGCAATTAGGAACTGAAGGAAGACAGCTACAGGGAGCAGCCTGGGAAATTTACGTCTCTCCATTTATTCTATTCTCGGATCTCCATATCGGATCTACATATCGATCAGTGATCTTCTCACATATCAGTCTGCACCTTTTCGAGGGAGATAAGAAAAAAAAAAGCCGTGAAATTTTGGTAGTAGAACGAATGACCGAGGAAGCAGAGCGCAAGAGTGGGAGAAAATGTTGCGGTAGAGTGAGAGAGATTGATCTAAATATTTATCTTTAAGTATTAATGCGTCTGTTAACAAAAAATTTTCTAATATATATATATATTATATTATATTATATTATATATATATATGTATCATATATATATATATATATATATATATATATATATGACGGGATATACTTTCTATGCGTGACGATCGATTATATATAGGCCCGATCAGTCAATCCAAGATTGAGGCTGCTGTCTTAGAACTTTTTTGAGTTCTCACCCCTATAACGTCGCCATTTGGAAGCTCATCGGGGATGAAGAAAAAATAACGAACAGTATTTTTCAATTCTAACTCCAACCACAATACATCATAACTTTCTTACTGTTTAGGTTGTCCAAAGAAATTTATTTGAAGGAAAGTACAACTGTACGTTTCAAGATACCTAGTCGACGAGAAGAAAAGGACATCGATTAAGAGAGAATCTTCTAGTAGCATAGCCAGGGGAAACTGTATTCTTCATCCCCTATATGCTTCGATTTTAAGTCGAGCGGTGATCGTCGTTCCAGATATCCGCTTATTCAATACTGATTAGCAATCTCTGAACATTCCCGATAGTTTTTTTTTTTTTTTTTTTTGAACGAGTATCAGTAACTTCGAAATACTTGTAATCTCTAGAGGCACGTTTAATATTCCTCCAGACATCGTTATTAACAGAATCTGATTTAAATCCAGTTCATATCGCTTGTAGACAGTAGTAGTCTTCAGTTTAAGTCGGTAACTCCGTGTATGGTTCATCATTGTGGTTTATCATCATACTAGAAGAATTGTAAAGAATGTAAAAGAGTTCTTTCGATATGAAAAAAGAAAAAAAAAAAATAGCTGATGGTTATTGGTACTCGTTTGAAGATCGTAAGATTACAAATCGTAACGTGATTATTGATTCACAAAAGGAACTACGTAGACCTGGGCAGGGTGTTCGAAGAAGAAAGAAAGGTTCCATTTTGTGAAAGAAGAGTGCCTGCATATATCCACTTAGAACGTCCCTGAATCGTTAGAGGCAAGACATAGTGAAATAATTCGAACTGAAAACAAAAGAAAGAAAAAAAAAACAAAAAAAAAAGAGAAGAGAAAATGGGGAAAAAAAAGAAGAAAATAGAAACATATCAGAATATCTTTCGTATTTCATTCGTTTTCTTGTAGAATGAGAAAGAATTCTCATGGGGAATCCCTTTTGTAACGGAACCAGCGTGGAAGAAAGGAACATCGCGACGAAAGCGGAATCTCGACGCGGCACTTTGCTCCCATTTAGCTTCTCTTTAGTTAGCCTTTCAAATTTTTAGATAGGAGGAAATGGCCTACTGCGACATATATAAATGGCTGCTCGATGAACCTCGAAACATCTTCCTACCGAACTTCGTGTGTCCCTAGAAAGAGAAAGAGATTCATATTTTTTGACAAAATACGCAAAATGAAAAAAAGAAGAGACGGAACGAGACTACCAGAAATTCCCGTCAAGTCGATCGAAAGCTTTTTTTCTTTTTCATTTCAGGGGGATAAGAGATCTTTTTCGTGTAACTGTGCAATTATCCAATGTAAAAAAAAAAAAAAAAAAGAAGAAGAACGACGTGTCGTTCAGAACTTCTCTTCTGGTCGTTCTGTCGCGAGTGAAATGAAGACGAAGAGAGAGAGAGAGTGAGAGAGAGAGAGAGAGAGAGAGAGAGAGAGAGAGAGAGAGAGAGAATCATTATCCCGAGTAGAACTCGAACGTTAGGTTACTTAGGCTCATCCAGCACCGTGCTCGAACAAGCGTGCTTCGAAATTGCGGTGAAATTGCCGCGACGAACACGAAGAAAGAACGACGAAGCGTGGTCAAGGAGAGAGAGTTGCAACCTTGCGGCGTGAATTATCTTCCAACGCGTTTTGAGCGAGTGAGAGAGGAACGGTGTGCGTCAATTGAAATAAAACGTTCGCTTCTTTTTCTCGTTTGCTGCGAATCGTGAGGCGCGATTCTCACGAGGGAGAGACCAGTTTCAATCGCCCCTCCTCCCCCCATCCCCTGTTTCGGTTTCTTCCTCTGCAAACCTAAATTCTATACAGAATTCCCTCCTTTCACCCAAGAAGATCTCGTTTTGAGATCACTTTACCGAGATTATGTTCGTTTCGTTGATTTCTCTTCTTTCAATCGCCGGACGAGCGAAATTCTCGCTTGAGAACGAAGAGATATCGATGGAAACTCGCTTTTCAGGCTACTTATCCGGTGTGTCCTTCACACGGAAGTGTAGGGTTAGCTTGTTTGATGTGCATCGTATTAAGCGTGACACTCTGGACGAATTCGAACGACAATGTTTTATCCTTTTGTTGAACACACTCGACGTTTTATAGTATTGTACGTTTGATATACTTTACTGTGCCGAGGTTGGGGGCACGTTTCTTGCGGAAGGAACGGAGAAGGATCCTGAAACGAAACAAATGTGAAGAAAGTGCTCGAAGAAGTTTCTTCTTTTTTTTTTATATATACAATGAAAAATGGGAAAAACAAATTTCCCTCGTCGCTGCTGTAATTTCTTTTGTAGTCTCTTCGATCCTTCTCCGAGCTTGAAAATGTAGAAGTTACGTGACGATTGATCGCTACGTTCCTTCCAACGTGGATGAGTTGAAAAGGACAGGAGAAAATAACGAGAACGTGATTGGAGAATGTGTGAATCCGTGTAATTATCGAGTCACGAATTCCTTTGTTTTTTTTTTTTTTCTTCTCTCGGGGAAAAAAAACGTGGTGTCTTGGGAAGATATATGCGCACTAGGAGGACAGAATTTTCCATGTAATATATATACCCTTACGTAACTACGTTGTTTAATATTGATAAGGATCAAAAATAAAAGTGATTATTCAGAAAGTAATTGACGTTTAGTATTACTTTCGAGTAGTGAAATGTGTATCACCCTGAAAATCTGCATGTTTAATGTTTCATTAGTTATTCTGTCAACTGTTAAGAATTCTTGAGGATGATATTTCTTTTCGATTCGTAAGACGTAAATACTTGTGCACGATTTACAGAAGTTGAAGACAGTTGTGATATCAACTTTCGGTTCCTTAACGGCTCCACTCGCGAGTAGAATGAGTCCGTACATGGCCGGACGTTGTAAGTAGAATGAGCCCTTAAGTGGCCAGAAAATTAAGTAGAATAGGTCCGTGAGCAGTCAGACATTTCAAGTAGAATAGGACCGTGTGTGGTTATCCATACTCAAGTAGTAACGGCTCATACGTGGCCAGACATTTTTAAATAGAATAGGTCCATAAATGATTAGCCATTAACAAATAAAATGAGTCAAGTGTAACAGTATTAAACAGTTGTCGAACTCGTTTCAAGATGTGACAATTTACCTAAAAATTGAAGACGAAACACGTGAGGAATCATAGTATTCAGCTCAAAGTTCAATATAAAGTACATAATGTAAAAAAAAAGTCAGAGTTCCAAACAGGCAAATATAAGTGCAGAGAGTCACAAATTAATCTTCTTTATTAGCATTTTTTCTGCGAATATATTTATTTAAAGCAGTGAACCTCCATAACAAAGTATGAGCTATAATGAGCAATGACAGATTCATGCCGCTTGAAATGAGCACAATAGCGTGGAATTAGGGTATAAAGCACAAAGTCTCTGTTATTTAGTCTCATTATTACTTCCTGTCACTTCTTTTTCTACAATATTTAAAAAAAAAAGAAAAAAGAAAAACGTCACAGGTGCGTAAGTAAACGCAGATGTTTCGAAAATTTTGCAAATTCCAACGTCTCTATGAACACTGAAAAATTATTTTCCAGACTAAAGTCCACCACAGAGTTGACCATCTCCATGGGAGGGTTAAGAATATTAGCCTGATTTTTGCAAATTTGCAGAGGTTTTGGAGCTTGCTCCACCTCTGCTCTGGGTTTACCCGGCATTGCAGTGCCGCTGGGAGAGGCCCACGTAAACTATTAAGAAACAGAATTGTAGGAGTAGTTTTAAAAAGTACTTTAAAAATCGTTAAAAAAAGTTTGAGCCGGAAATATTAATACGTTTACCCTCTGGTCAAAAGCTCAAAATTTCCGGTTTCCGTTGAGGTGTGCGCCCGACGCTCATTTTAAAACGGGTGTGTGATTATGGTGTTTTAAAAAGTAGTTCATATACTTTCTGAAACAAATACTACTAATTCCTCATTTTCTGTGGCATTTTTACATGTCACGGGTGCGAAAAAAGCAAACGCAGTTGACAGATGTTTCGAAAATTTTGCAAATTCCAACGTCTCTGTGAACACTGAAAAATTATTTTCCAGACTAAAGTCCACCATAGAGTTGAAAATTGAAGTTTGCTTTTTACAACGACCCCTTGAAACCTTATGTACGACTTTTTGTTACCGTTTTATTCGTCTTTGAATGTGGAGTGTCACGCCCGACCCGGAGGGTCGGGCGTGTTAATACGCATTCAAAGACGAATAAAACGGTAACAAAAAGTCGTACATAAGGTTTCAAGGGGTCGTTGTAAAAAGCAAACTTCAATTTTCAACTCTATGGTGGACTTTAGTCTGGAAAATAATTTTTCAGTGTTCACAGAGACGTTGGAATTTGCAAAATTTTCGAAACATCTGTCAACTGCGTTTGCTTTTTTCGCACCCGTGACATGTAAAAATGCCACAGAAAATGAGGAATTAGTAGTATTTGTTTCAGAAAGTATATGAACTACTTTTTAAAACACCATAATCACACACCCGTTTTAAAATGAGCGTCGGGCGCACCTCAACGGAAACCGGAAATTTTGAGCTTTTGACCAAAGGGTAAACGTATTAATATTTCCGACTCAAACTTTTTTTAACGATTTTTAAAGTACTTTTTAAAGCTACTCCTACAATTCTGTTTCTTAATAGTTTATGTGGGCCTCTCCCAGCGGCACTGCAATGCCGGGTAAACCCAGAGCAGAGGTGGAGCAAGCTCCAAAACCTCTGCCAATTTCCAAAAATCAGGCTAATATTCTTACCCTCCTATGGAGGGTGTATCAGATATTAAGCTGATAAGAACAGATACTACACTTTGATCTTAGCCATCAGGCCGAGAAGCGATGCTGATTTGACTTTTAAAACGTTTTTTATACACTCAAGATATCAATTTTACTAGCGAGAAACTTTCGCTTCGGTGGACGCCCCCTGGCCCGAGCGCCGGTTGCGACCAATCAGCAATCGCGCCGCCATTATGCGCTGGTCAGTATGCGCAGACTGTACAATTGCATTAAAAAAAGAATAGTTAATAATTAATAACGTTGAAAAAATATTAGAAGAATAATATTAGAAGAAATATCGTTCGGCATTAGTTTAACACAATACGAATGCAGCCAATCGCGCGTAACGTTATTATGAGCAGGTCAGTATACGCATGTACAGTACACAATTGCATTTAAAAAAAATGAATAAATCAAAAAAATAAAAAAAACCCATTAAAAATTAATAATAACGTTTAAAAAAAATAATAGAAAAAATTTCGTTTGACACTAGTTCAACAAAATTTGAGTAGTGTAACGAAACGTCCGGTAGATGGAGAAAACGTTGAAACACTCCATGAACATTGTTTCCTCCATCACGAAATTTTTTTCTATTATTATTTTTTTGTTATTAATTTTTAATTGTTTTTTTTTATTTTTTTATTTATTCATTTTTTTTTAAATGCAACTGTGTACTGTGCGTGCTCATAATGACGTTACGCGCGTGATTGGTGAAGTTTTTGCACAAAAAATATCGAATTGTGACGTACCTCAATTAATATTAATTATTAATTAGTATCAATAATTGATTGATTTTGTGAAAGTTTTAGGGGGGGTTACAGGAGCTACTACAATTAAATAGGAGGAATACTTCATTCGTGTATTACGTTAAGCTCGTATAAATACATACACAAGGTATAATAAGATATATAATAAGTTCGACGACCGCTTAGCAGAAAGTACAAGCGTACTTTGTTTGATAATACAAAAAGAAATTACCATGTACAAAGTATAAAAGTATATGTATATATATTATATATATAGTATGTAAAAAAGTAATAACTACACACGTGATGTACGGGACGTGCGTTAAAAAAAAAAGAGAGGGGAATCATTAAATTATCCTAATCGATACATAATTATATATGTCGTTAAATACCAGTGAGGGTGATTATACGCAAATGTGCATGTGACTGGAGTGGTGTAAATATATCGAGTGTAGTATTAAGAAATAAAAAATAAAAACTGTAAAAACGAGGGAGGTCTGTAATGGTTGTCACCGAGCGTTCGGGAGATTTATCAGGTTTTTCTTTTTTTTCTTCTTTTTTCTTTCTTCATTTCTTTTATGACGACCAATTCATTTCCGATAATTGTTACGTGGTGGTAGGTACTGATTGCTAGCTCCGGCTCCGATGAGACCTGCTGCGGAATTTGTTCATTACTCGAAATGGCAATTTTTAAATAACAAGGAAGAAATATTAAATTTTATATAGTAAGTAATATATGTTGTAATATAATATTGTATATATGTATGTAATATAATATTACATGTACTATATGATTATATGGTAAAAATTTAAATGATGAACAAGTTAATCTACTTTAGTGGATTCTATATGTACACTTCTATCAATGAATTTACTTTCCAAATAACAAAATGTCTCAATTATTATTTGAAAGAAGTGCAATTTTACTGATTTGTGCACTGTCAGTTTGTGTAAAACTTTTTGAAAATATAAGAAATGGTAAATTATCATTGTAAAGACAATATATTAATTCCACGATGTTCCTACAGATGGCACCCCCTATACAATTTTCCGTTACTGCATCACATGGATTGCTGATCATGCATATATAAATATATATAGAAATATTTAGTTTTGAAGTATCTTTAAATTTTCTCAAGGGTCTATACAATATATGAAATTGTAGAAAATTTTCTAAATTTTGTTTACTTTTATGGTAGATAATATTTTCTAACAATGGTTAGAATTTTTAAAATTTTTGGTAGAATATTTGGTAAACTATGTACCGCACAGTACAAGTACAATTAAAATTATATTTACCTCCTTGATAACCACCCTGAAATCCTCCTGTACCTCCAGGTGCTCCATAAGTTCCAGAGGGTGCTCCGTAAACTCCAGAGGGTGCTCCATAAGCTCCACCTCCACTTCCAATACCTCCTCGAGAAAATTGAGCCTGTCCTTCGTACTGAACATCAGCAGTATATCCATTTGCATCATCCGCCATGTATTTCACGATTTGTGTCCTCGAGTCAGGTAACAGCACTCTGTACTCTCCTTGCACCACATTACCATCGCTGCTCTCGCGTTGAGAGTAATCGTTACCACTAGGAGGATCATATACCTCATACTGGAAGCTGTATGGTTGTGGCTATAAAAAGTAAAATGGTACTCATTAGTTTTTAATGGGCATTGGAAGCTGTATGGTTTAAGCTACAAAAACTAAAGTATTATTCATTACTTTTTTTTTTTTAATGAGTATTCCTTAGTCTATTAAAATTTAAAATGTGTCAAACGCACTCTTCCATAGTCACGATTATAACCACCCTGTCCTCCACCACCTTGGTAGCTTAAATCACGAGCATCAGCAAATCCAGGAGCTCCATAAGTGCTGGAGGTACGTCCAACATTAAGGTCCAAAGTTCCTGGAGCTCCATAAGTGCCAGAGGGACGTCCAGCATTAAGATCCAAAGTTCCTGGAGCTCCATAAGTGCCAGAAGAACGTCCAACATTAAGGTCCAAGGTTCCTGGAGCTCCGTACAAGGTTGAGGGTCTCCCTCTGAAACCTCCTAAATCTCCTGGACCACCGAATCCACCTGGTCTGTTGTACTGGTAACCACTTCCACCGGGGCTACCACCCGGTAGCAATCCAGCGAGTACATCACTAGCAAAACACGATAGCAGCAACAGCGCTTTCGTCAACTGAAATAAGATTTAAATCTTCTTTTTAACATATATATTAGTAAAATGTAAGGTTGAAAAATATTTAACGTCCGAAAAATAACAATAATAATAATAATATTAACGAATATTAAGATCTTTACATTTGTAAAATTTATTTGTGGAAATTGTTTTATTAGAGATCTTGGAACAGAATTTTTTCAATTGATATCTTGTAACAACAGTTCTAATTGTAATTGAGAAAATTTCAACGATTTAAATTAAGGTTCTGGTAGATCCTTCAAAATCTTAAAAATCTAGAGAAATTTCTCGATTAATCTCCCAACTCAAACTAATTCAAGCTAATGTCAAATTTCTCAAACACTTAATTACATTTTCATCAGTAGTAATCATTTACAAGTAGTCAAAAATTACAGACAATAACATATTCTTAAATTTAATACATCTACTCTTGAATTACTTATGGAGCAAGCTAATCAAAAAGCTATTACATTCAACAATTATTACAAGTTTAATATTACATTCAACAATTATTACAAGTTTAATATTATTATTACCAACAACGAAACAACAAAAATGGATTATTTATAAAATCAGATTCAACTATTTGTCTAATTATACGCAGGAGTATAACAAAGGCTGTTAATACATTCGTCAATTCAAATTCACCCAAGAAACGAAGAAACATTTACAAAATATTTGTTGAGTCAAAAGGATGATGTTTACAATTGCACGATGCGACTGGTCAGGAGGAAGCTATTTCTCTCCTGGAACAGGATTAATAACGACACACACGATGAGCCGATTATCTGGTTTCAACACTAGACGTCATTAGTACCGGCGACAAAAAGAATTGTAGAAAACGCAAACGCCGAGTTCAATAGAAAGCTTGAAATATCGCGTACCAATGATTTACCAATGGCAGAATTAATGTTCCACTGAAATCAGGGATGATTACTAGGAGACGAGCGTGTCTCCTTTTCCTTTTGTACATTTATTGAGACACGTTGAGGAGGAAGCGAACTGAAGCGAAGGTGTACCATTTGATTCGGTGCACAAGTAATAACATTGGACTGGAAAATTATAAATTGGAATGAAAAGACAATTCTACGTATTTTGACTGCATATACTTCTAGTCGAGAGCTTCGAATTACTGAAATTTCTAATAATCTGAATTTTTGGCGACTTTTCAATACCAAGATTCATCGTGTAGATCATTTTGATATAAAAAGTTCCAGAAATTCACTTTAGTTCATGGATGATAAGATTTGTGATACATCTCTCAATTTCGTCTGCTGAAAGTTACTAAAATAGTTACAAGAATTAATAATAATGATGAATCGTTGTGTACACGAAATAATTAGTTTCGTTAACAATTTTGATTTATCGGACTTCACTTTCGATCCAAAGGAATTACCTTCTTTATCAAGCTATTACATTGAACAAAATTATAATACCACTAAATTTTCAATTGAATGAAACCACGAATAGTATCCTTAAATTCTACAAATAGTTGAAGGGAACTACAACCACCCTACCAAGCATGTGAAAATTTCCGATAAGACAACCCTAATTTTCAATTAGAGAAACGTACAACAACAGGCCACGCGACTTAACAACGATCCTAAATTTTCAACTGAGGGAACTCCCCTGCCAATTTTGAAGCTACATCAATCTCCAACATTTCTCTAAGTCTCAAAATACCTGAACTACAAAGGAAGAAGACAACGAATAATTTTACCCTACAACTGCAATTTCCCCAAAGAGAGGTTGAACAGCTCTAACAGAATATTCTGGTGACCAGAATCGGTATCTATATCGTCGCCTTACCAAAAAGGTGATAGTAAGCATAACCGGGAGGATAGCCTACCTGATGGTAATTCATATTGGTGTTATGAGCGAAGACGCGAAGCGAACTGAGAAGATGATCCACGGACGAGTTTATATACCGTCCGGACCCTTTGTTACAGTTTATCCTTAGCGCTGCATATCCACGTATTAACCAGTACGTATTAGAATGACCGGCTATGGGTGTGGGAGGTGGAGAGGAGCAGCGCATCTTCCCTTCACTCTCGGTGATGCATCATGGGAAGAGATATCCCGTTGATGATGACTGAAACAGCTTTAAATTTTAATTGGATTCACACACGTGACTTCTCGATCGCCTGGATCATTCGGGTGTCCTCGGAACCTCGGATCCCAATTGCTGGCAGATCTCTTAGAAACCCTTTTTTCAATCCCTAAGGAACCCTCTGATTCCTCTTACAGTTCGGAAATTTTCTTATGAAAAATTTCTTTCACTTCTGATTAAAAGAATCAACGTTTGATTAGAAGAATCTTCTGCGATATTTTTGAGGTGTTCAAATTAATTATTTCCAACAAGAAGTTCTTTATCACTATGGAAATTTTGAGGTTTAATTAATAATTTTTGTTTCTCTAGTATATGATGTTTTTTCATTCATTTTATTATAAGATATATTTGCATTTTTCACAGAAAGTTTCTTGTAATCTCCCCTGATCTATAGGAATATCTTTTTGACGTAGGTAACAAAATTATAGCCAAAATTTCATGAGATTGCCAGAAATAAAAAGAAATCCTATAGATCATCTGAAACGTATATGTAAAAGTCATAGAATTGTTCCACTCGTGTTGCACAAGCCATAGTAAATCTCTTTGTCAACGTTACGATATCAAGACGATTCATCCGACGTGGAAAAAAAGAAAAAAACGGGGAGAAAAAAGGATTTTAATCTTGTCCGACTGTTCAAATGTGCTGAACCAATTACTAACTTGTAAGACGAATGAAAGGTGGATGAAGAAATAGGCTTGCTGCGTGGTGATTGAACAGGTAAAAGGCAGAAAATAAAGGAAAACTTGTTTGCTTTAATGCCTCTATGAGACATTTAGGTATGCATCATATAAAAAATTTGAATGAAACAAATTACAATCTTAACAATAGAAAATTCTGTTTCTGGTATAAAACTGATAGTAAACTATTTGAGCTTGTATTAAATATTTTTAACTAAAAGTTGCTCAATTTTTTTCTTTTTGTGTTACTTGATAATCATTTGCAGAATTAGTTAAGTAAGAAGACAAATTGACAAGTTCTCCTGTACTTTCACTCAAATAGAATAAGACCTTATTTGAATATTTGGCAATAGAAACACATCACTGTTAGCTGTTCTAGTCAAAGACTGCTTTTAATCAAAGACTGCAATTTTTTATTGACTGAATATAAAGTCATCTTCGACCAATAGTAATACATTAGATGTTTCTTCAGTGAGCTAATTCTCTAATTTATTTCCTCATACCATCCAAAAATTTCCATAAATAAATCAGTGGGAAGATGTAATGTAATCTTAAACATGACCTATTACTTATGTAACGAATTAAGTATCAGGAAACGAATTGGTTAATATAAAAGTATTCATCCAGAAAATTATCAACGCGTAGTTAATCGGATTTGCCCCTGAATTGTACGTATAATTGCACGTTCATGACCACTAATGAATTCTACGATTGTGCGCTATTCGTATCTTTCACCAAAGAAGATTATGGTATGAGTATCTTTAAGGATCATATACACGTGAGTATTTTTTAAGGATCATCTTGTAGTTGAGGCTGAATATTTTCTTAATTACATCTTTTCTTTTGACGTACGTTTCTTTTCCACTTTCAGCTGCCTGGGGGTTTAATGATTCAATTAAAGTCCCCCGATGTGTACAACGTTGCTGTTGTGTGCCCCGATATCGATTTGATCGTGCCGTTGTGCGATCTAGCGCAGATATAATCCTGTAATTCCGCACTGTCATAAGCCCAACGGTATGGAACAGAGAACGCGCAGTCGCTGTTAATGTCTGTGATCGATGTACCTGTGAACTTTCGATCGACGCGGTAGATCTGGCACGAAATTTTCAATTCAAATGCGGCAATTTTGGCTCGGCAAAATATTCTCTAGTCATTTTAAGGAAGTACATACACTGGGAAAGTATGCAGGGTTAGTGGTCGCTGCAGGTGGTTGCCATCGTGCAGGCGTCAGTGTTGACTACTGTTATGAAAAAAACTATGTGAACAAAAATAATTATTCTCTGATTCATTGAACTTATTGAATACATAATCAATTATAAATTTTTACAATAGAGAAATTTTTATCTAATAGTTGTATCATCACAGCAATTGCGATGATTATATTTCGGGTGAAAAGAAGCAGTTCCAAAGGGCATTGTGACAAATTACAGAACACATTCTAAACAACACTAGAGCCCCCCACAGTAATAGAAACCTTCACTGAAGGAACACGTTTTGCAAACACGCCACGAGGCGTTCCAAGTGAAAGATTCCAACTGTTCCAACATCATTATAATTACGATTATTATAATTCTCTGGTAGGAGAGCGTGTGTGGAAAACCGCTCTCAGAACTACTTTTCACCGATCGCTTCGAAATCAATCCTCGGTAAGGTCGTAAAATGTAAATATAATATATACATGATGTGAAATCTCGTGCTGCGAATGAAGCAACACTCACGTTGAAAATATTTATTGATTTAAGTGAAAACTCTGCAGAAAGAAATGAAATTGAAAAATTAATTAGGAAGATAAATTAACACTATAAGTATGATATAATCATATTTATATAAGTGTAATATATGTTGCAAGAATTTGTCCTGATATAAAATTCCAATTTTTTTGAGAGTTAATCTGTATAGTATAAAGAGTAATTTAGGATTAACGATGGCGTTAATTCATCTGTTACACATGCAAACCAAGTTGGCAGCCTCGGAACGCGTGCGATTATTCTAACCACTGATATAATGATTATAGAGGGCATGGTATTCTATTTTCATCCAGATAATTGTTAGTCTTCCTCTCCGTTGCGTTTCTGCTCGTCTTAATAAGAAGTTTATTAACTGGCACAGACCATCAGCAGTCTGATTACGAAAATGACCACGTCGAATTTTTTCATGATGTCAAGATTGATTGCCAGACCCGACAAAAGACTCGTTGCAAGTATGGGAGAACTATCTGGAGCTGTTTCTATTCAGATAAGTTTCTTGACTGATGCCAACTGGTCTGCTCGTATGAAACAGTTTCTAAACGATTTCGCGCGTTCACTCCGCAGAAAGCATTAACTCATCTCCGGGTTGACGCGCTTACTCCCACGATGAGTACCTTTTTCTAATGTTTCGTTCCTCATTGAACACCTTTTATACGGTTTTTAGCACAGTTTTTCTTTTTTTAATGAGATTACGAAATATAGTCTTTACAAGAAATACTGAAAGTACTTTTGAAACTGAATGAACTTGTAAATTGTAAGACACTTAGGAAAGTCAAAAATTTGAAAGTTTAAAATTAAAAGGCTTGAAGTCTGAAAACTTGGAATAAAAATAATTTGGCACATGCAAGTTTTAAATTAAAAATTTTGGAATAATGAATGCTCAATGTTCAAAAATGTGAAATTTCAAAGGTTCAATCTTTGAGAAACTAGAAATTAAATAGTCTAACGTTTGAGACTTGAAAGGTTAAAATTTAAATTATTGATTTTGTTAAGTTAAATTCACAAAAATTTCTTAGTTCTTCAAGAATTTATACAATTGAAATTTATTTTCAATTTCTATATTTTGTAAAAATTGTACGTTCCCAATTTCTTCCAAACTAATTTTTAACTGACTTGCAACACAAAATAATTTAACATTTCTTAATTATGCATTCTGTGTGTTGTTGGGAAATTTTGACCACTCGAGGAGAAAAGAGGAAGGATGGAATGTACATACGGAGCCATGTATAACAGTTAAATCGCAATAATGAGGCCAAATAGTATGGTAAATAATCGTATGAGTCGAATGACATGATCGTCATCCAACTCTACTATTATATTCGTTTCGTAAAGCGTATTACTCGCTCAGGATTGCCGGCAGTTACTTAAATCACCAAACGTAGGCGATTCTTACGACACGATCGAGCTCACAGGAATCACTTTCCCTGCAACCCCTTATATATCTGTTATTAATTCTTCTTTCAGCTGCCTGACTAAAATATCAATTTTCAATCAGTGGTTCAAGCACAAAAATTACATCCGTCGAAATTCCTAATTACGGTGTAATTACCACAGAAGTAAAAACCGCAAGGTCAGTGCTAAAAAAGAGATACATTGAATTGTCACAATAATCACCAGTCATCATTTGATTTTTGAGTCATCAAAAGAATCTTCACTTACATTAACCACTTTTTTTTTAGCAGGATATTTCAAAACTGGAATAGAGACTGATGAATCTATGTTTTATTTTCAGCTGATCAATGGACTCAAAATGATAAAAAGGAGACACGCAAAATCCATTTAGACTGAATGAAAAAGTGTAAAGTCAATTGAAAAAGACAGGCAAGGTCCACGAAGCGGAATTAATAATTTCTTTATTCAAGGAATGATGTACTTGCTAATTCGTCGGATCCATAATCAGTTGTTACAAGCATATTCAATCGATTACCGCACACAGAAACTTTATATTTATAGAACACTACGTCCACACTGCAAGGAATAATCCAAGACATGCAAAGAAGAATTAATATTGAATGGACCTGTCATAAACTTCTCCTAAAAAGGTATCCAGTAGCTATAGCCAATTAGTCAACAATATTACTACTTCGTTTAGAAGGTATTCAAACTTGAAGCCAACTTATAAATCAAAAAATCATTTCAGGTCGTAGGATAGAGACAAAGGAATGACCCCTGAGACCAGTAATCTCGCAAAACTCACGGTAGTCCTAAGAACACGCGTGCTTGCACCAGTTTATCATTAAACGATGCGTCTTTGACGTATTTATGACCGCTAATTCGTTTCCTAATCTGATTTCATAATTTCAGTTGCATTATTTCGAACACACTGTATACAGGTCGGCCCGTGACGGGACGCTCAATTAATCCAGACATAATTATCGCTAATTATAGTAGCTGACACAGCGAAAACGAGTTCGGGGTTACATGCTAGCCTGTATGAAGGCTCGTGCCCCGGTAAGAGCGCCCGGATTCTGTCTTTTTCTTTCCAACTTTTGCCACGGAATCACGGCGAGTGAACGTTTTGATGCGCTGTCTACTCCGTAATCGGGGATAAACGGCGATTAGGTAATCCTTGCGATGCGGAAGACATGTGGAGCCTCCTGTATATGCATGCATGTATGCTGAATGTACATCTCTCTTTCCCCGGATCGGTGGTCTAACCTCGCTCGCGGGGGAACACTATAATCGACAGCTCTGCCCCCCTGATGGTTGACTACTGATGCAACTTGCAGATTATGCACCTTGGGGGTTGCGTCCTGATTCTTTGAATGGAATTGGATTTCTTTTTCTAGATTTTAATCTGTAAATCTTAAAAGGAGCAAGATTGGATTAATAAACTTATTTATCTTCAAATTTTCAAACTTTAGAGTCTTTAAACTTTGAAGTTTTCAGAATTAAAATTCTCTTTCAAGATTAACATCTCCAAACTTTTTGTTTTATTATTATGGTAAATCTACTAAATGGAAATGTGAAAAAACACAGACTAATGTTTCTTTATTATATTCTAGGATAATTGGATCTAGCAATTCAGCCATGAACTGCTAGATCCAATTCTTATATAACATAAAGGAAGTCGATTAAAAAATAAATTTTTATACAGAGGGATTTCCCTAAACAAAAGCAGAGCTTGAGATTGAATTTATAACGACGTGCGAGGTTTTGAAAGTTTTGAGGGAACGTAGATGTATCTACATACACTTCATTCTTAATTGAAAATATGAACGATATATGCTAATATTCTTGCATCATGCTGCAGAATAATTCAACATTTCCAAAGTCGACCAATGGAAAATTTCTCAGGTATGGTATGTTGTAAAGTAAAGGATGAAGATACAGAATAGAAATGTCTACGGGGGAAGACAAAAAATCCAAGACAGTGAAGAATCTAAAGTGTTCAAAAGTGATGAATGTTTTCGAGGCTTCATCCTCATTTCGGTCGTGGTTTTTTCACGGTGAATCCAGAGCATTAGAAGCATATTCCCGTCATTATCCGCGTTCCTTTGCAACGGCTAACGTCTTTCATGTCGAACCACCGGCAAGATGTACATACGTACGTACTCTTCAGTCGAACGCATTACCGATTACGCCATCGTTCTACGAAACCTTTTTCGCAACTTTATCTCATCCGTGTTCACCCTCGCAACGAACCATGTATGAATAGGACGAATCCGGGTACCATCGATTGTTATTAAGCCTCCTTCGACTCCTCTCCGCACTACATTTTTGATCATTTGTCATTTCTGTGTCTTTTACTATAGTTGAATTTACTTTATTATTAAGTTTTTGAATTAAATATTTTTATTTTATTTTATATCATATCAAAGTTTTCTTTTAATTAATATTTCATTTTTATAACATAGATATCTAACAGCTAAAGGGAGAAATGAACATGTTTACAAATATTATTATTACATTTTTACGTACATTCATTTTATGATTAAAATGATCCCAAGTGTCAAACTATTGACAATACTGACATATACATTCATGAATCTGAATAGGTATAAATTCATCAATAGGTATAAATTACAAAGGTCATGTTAAAAATTTAGCCAGAACATTTATCTTTCTCAATCAAAATCAACTGACCATCGTTATTCTTGCAGATTGCTATTGGTTCTAAATGGAGCTACATTTTGATCATCAATCTAGCATATTTATTGTATCGTAAAAGTACCAACGTAACACGTCTCTCCTCACTGACCGCTCTCCGGCAGTTTTAAACGGAGTCAAGGAAATTAACTTTAAATGGAGCGTCGGGTCTCGCAGAAAGTACTTTCAAACCTCTTGTAGCATCGATTAAACCAGCAACTCATCTTTCACATCGGCCAATCTTAGACCGCGAACCAGACGCATCTTATTCCATTACGTCACATTGTTTTCGTAAGTTCGTTATAGCGTGAGTTACGATGAAAGAGCCTTTTTGTTCTCCGATCCGCTCACCTTCACCTTTGCTTTCAATCACACATCCCCTGTCACTGGAAGAAGGACAAAACTGCTACAGTCTGTCCTTCCTGCTTTTATGGAGACTCTTCTATACTTTCGACACGACAAAACAGTTAGAAGTTTGATCATTAGCTTTGAGAATAGGAAAATGAAAAATTCACGTTTTGCTTCAAGCTATAAACGGTGTTTATAGCTGATTATTACTTCATTTTCATTTCATTTTGTTTTTAATAATGTTTCCTTTTTTAAGTATTAACTTCATATTGATCATTAATTAAGTTTTCATTTTCAGGCTCAATCAATAAAGAACAAAATTTTTCTCGAAAAAGGTTCATTCTTTTCGAGTCCAAATTTGGCATAATCGGAGAGAATGACGTACTCGACGATTTTAACACATTGTAGAACCTCATCTGATCGTGAGGTGCAATTTAGATGTTACAATATCAGAGAAAGTGTCCTCTCAAGCACGTGCCGTGCTCAAGCTTCCTGGTGACATAATATAAAACAACATCGATCGAAACTTGATCCATTACGTCTGCTTTTCACAACGAATCCAGATTATTTTCCTCTCTGCGAGCAGTGAAATATTTTTTCAGACTGATTTCATCCTTGTTGTTCGGTGCATCAACGAAGACGCTATTAACGAACGGTTTCACCGTCGCGGCTATGAGAAAATCAGTAATTATACAGTTGCGATAAAATAATATTATTTATGTAACCAATGAAGCTCTTTGATGGATAGTGGTATTTGGAGTTCCTATATCGATTGCATCTACTCCTGGACTGATTTCATTTACCTGAATCTACTTTATTCATTTATGTTACACTCTTCTCTTGGTAGGAGTATTCGTTTTTTAAATATTCTCTAGTACTTCTTTTTTTCATTTTTCTTATTTCAATGTTTTTAATATTTTAATATTTTTATTACTTTTATTTCTTTAACATTTTTAGTATTATTATTATAAAATGATTATTATTATCTACATTTCACTTTTAGCATTTCCTATCTGCCTACTTTTTACAATTATGAAGCATTTACAACCAGAATATTCATCAGGACATCAATATAAAAAGATAAAATAGTTTTTATTACATAATTGCTAATCTTACATGACACTTTTATCCTACGTTAACAACAAGAATTGTACTACAGTCACTTCTTGAAGGATGGCCCGTATGTCGTCGATGGAATTCGCGTGTTGTAATTATTGCGAGTTCCAAAATTGTTATAATTGTTGTCCAACGAGTTGGAACCAAATTGATATGGGTAATTGTTACCACTGTTGAAGCCTCCACTGGGTGCTTGGTAATTGTACCCTCCGTTATTTCCTTCAACAACAAAATGTAACAATCTCAATTCTATAAAAATAAATGACAGCCAGGCGCTTGTCTCAGCTTCATACATTTTTATAAATCATCAATTAAAAAATTCAACCTATATCAAGGTAATTGAAATCACAAACTTGTATACATTTATTACTTTTAAAAAGGATAAAATAATATTTATAGCAAACAGACAAAATATATGACAAAGCAACTCAATTGAGTAAATGCTCCTTTAGCTGTTATCCTACTGAGTATATTTGGAAAGTCATTAAGTACCTAAATTGCCTGCATTATATCCTCCACCGCCATTATTACCATGGAAGCCAAAACCTTGGCCACCACCCTGGTTATTATTATTATAACCATTATTCTGAGTGTTGTACTGATCAGGATAGATCGGTGTACCCTCGTATCTCACATCTGCATGGAAACCTGTTCTCCAATCAGCAGTGTAAGTCACTATTTGTGTTCTGCCATCCGGTAACTGAACTCTGTATTCTCCTCTTACAGTTTCCCCATCGCTGCTCTCGCGTCTGCCAAAGTCATTTCCAGTTGCTTGGTCCTTCACAGCATACCCAAACTCGTAGGACATTGGCTGAAACAATTTGTATTTTCTGTATAAGAATAAAAATGGTATGGAATTTTTAAAACATATAACTAAAATATCTCAAATAAAAAAATTGTCGGTTGCAGTCCAGGTACCAAAAATTTCTATCTTTGAATGTAATATCTATTACACACGTTCTTTTTCTAACTTTTTACCATCAATGTTTGATAACGTCATTTTTCAAACGTTCTCTATAAAAATTATTTCTTTACAAACATGAGTAAAAGAATGAAATTCAATATTGAAAATCTTGTTTCTTATTATTAATTGGGAAATTCAATTCTAGAGCAACTTTTTTACTTAATGGATACACCTCGATGATTACAGTAATGTATAAACAATAGAGGGATTATAGTCTATAATCTCTATTGTGCACACACGAGACTTATTTGCATGTTAGGAGCCGATTCTGTAGTTGGACTTTCTATTAAAGTGACTTCTTAGATCGCCACTTTGTATATTTTCTTAACCTAGTTCAATGATTTCATTATTAGACTATTGTCTTCCACATATTACTTGACGGAGACGCCATTGAAATGGTTGGTACTGCATGTAATCTTTCTTTTGTAAAATCTGTTATTTTCCTCTTCTTAAATGACAAATAACTTCAATTTTTTCTTACGTAAAATAACTTTTATCCAATTTCACCATCATTTTCCTTTTGATTTTCTAGATAATTTTTATGATCGATACAAATCATTTAGATTACTCTAAGTGAGTGTAACATGTGAAGAGGATATTAGAAAGTGCTACACTTCAACTGGCTTACTAACTAATTGTGTCATTTCATCTTCAAGTTGCTATTATTATCCCAATGCCCGCAACATTTTTATTCATTTTGGAATATTATTGAATGTCTAAGTATGTAATTATATTTATCATTCCAATGTTTATTATCCTATATTACTCTTCTAAATTACTACCACTCTCTCCATTGAACCAATGATTAATTTAAGAGCTCTAGCCGCAAATGTATCATGATTATTCAACAAGTCAAAGTGTTAATGATTATTCACTCAATAATTATTAAACTTTATGCTATATTTAGTCTGCAGAAGGGGAGAAAAAATCCTCAGAGTTACGTGGCTGAACTTTCTTCTAGAGAAAAGTGGAGCAGACGAGGTGACCGAAGAAGAACGAGAGAAAGAAAAAGATTACTCTGATTTAATCTGGCTCACGCCAGATCGTTCGACCCCGAGGCTAAAACCACATAACCGGACCGTTTAGATTCTCAAGACGATTAGCTAATCGGCAGTAACGATTTGCCGTGGATGATGCCTGTGGTGGTCGCGGTTCACCGTATTAATATTGTTACGTCAGACAGAGTTTACGTCATTCTACATAACCGGATGAACGTGCAACGTTTTACGATGAAAGAGCAAGATTCCGGCGCCCAGACGCCGTTTCCGGAACTTAGAACTATGTCACGGACGCAGTAGGTTATTCTGTTTCTTCTTCGATAAATTAGACGTTGATGACGAAGATATATTATTTTACACGATTTTGTAATATTTTCTATTTAGTTTAAATTAATATTTATTCCTTAATTTATTTTCATATTGAATTGAATTATGCCCATAATGAAACGTTTATTTTATAAAATATTCCTTTGCAGTATCTTCTCTACAAAAATGTGTATTTCGTCATACAATTTAATTCAATGTTTTTTTCGGATATATTATCTTCTTAGTGAGAGATTTGTTTTGATTTCAATGTTCTCAACCAATTCGTATGCATTTGTTCTGCATTCTCGCTAACGTTCGTTCTCCGTTAGAGCCCAAGAAAGTTATGCCAATCGGCATTCCTGATTTCATACGTGATAACCATCGAGTGCGTAGAGCAACGATTCCAATGGCCACGTGCTGTTCATCTTATGATCATCTAGAAGGATAGAGCTACCTCAATACTTACCTACCATACATCATCTCTTCCCCCTTTCCTGAAGTATCAACGTTGCAAGACGCGTTCTGACGTTGTAGATGTTTATAGTAAATCATAGGTAATGTTATACTCCTCTAAATCTTCAAACAACAAATTTAAAATAAAAAAAATGAACCTTTTGACAACCAAGAGAAAATAGATTTTTGTCGATGAATTATAAGCTGAAGTTTATACAAATTTCAAGGCTTCAGATTTATTTGTTGTAAATGATAAAATTCTTTGGATGTTTCTAAATCAAGAAGTCAAAATTTCTGCAAAAATTTGAAATGTCAATGCTTTAAAGTTAAAGCTATACATTCGTTAAATCAACACAACCATATTGGTTGCCTAAATAACTCTCTAACGTGGAAAATTCAATTTCTACTGAAACCAAGGAATTAACATACTAAATAAGATTACCAATTTGTTCGTACTATGAAATAAGTGAAAGATAATACGCATATTGATATCTATGGGAATTGAAGGGTTATATTCCTTCAAAGGAAGAAAATTCTTTTGATGAAATCATTAAAAACATTCACCAACATTGGCTTGGCAATATTGAAGTTGCACGTGTTAATGTAATTTCATTGGTGTTGCAGCGACTCAAGGAGTGGTTATTGTTCTCTGTTGCAACAAAACTGAACAACATAAATTCCCTTAATGGTGGTACAAAACAAGTAGTTAATTTACGGCCTGTGATAATAATTCTTCACCTGTTGCAGTTAAAGCAAACGATTTCTAGAAGATTAATAAATAGGTAAACATAATTGGGAATCAAAAATTACAATAAGAGAACATAAATATATAAATTTTGTACCTAAATTTTTAAGAATAGACTTCTGTATTATGAAATAACAATTTTGCGAATATTAATGAGTAATTCTAATAGGTTTGATCTTTCAGAATAACGTGTTACGATAGAAGATATTAAAGACAAAGGGAAGAGATGCTGTCTAGTTAAAAGTAAAGAGTAAAATCGATGACCGATCGATCCATCCTAGATTTACGTAACCAGATCGTGCATTCAGTGCTCGACAAAGTTCAATGTTACTTGTAGAATCAGCGTTAACCCAGATCTATTCATCTCTTGGAACCCTTACCTCTACTACGAAACACTGTGGCAGAAATGCAGGTTGAATGAATTAATAGGCAACACAATTTGACGACCCAAATCATTCAAGACTAGGTTTCTTTGTACTGTCTCCTCAAATTAATTAGCAATTAACATCTTATCAAAAATAGACTCCTTTCTGTAACTTTCTTACAATATTCTTTCATTATTTTTTGATATATATTGCTACAGTGTAATTTTTGTATTATATTCTTCATCTGTTTGATAAATTAATTTAGCAATTTCTTAGTATAGTGCAACATCGCTAATACTAAAATAAATTTCCCTAGGGTAGCGCATCAATCGTTAAAGAGAACGCAATTCAGTTTCTATCGCAACAGCGAATTGTTCGTGGTTCTGAAACTAGCCCAAGAGGAAGATAATTAAGTTTAAGCAATCATGATCGTTAGATGTACAAAAGAAGAAATCTTAAATGGCAAGCAATAAATAAATTATACCTAACCGTTTTATGTATGTATATCTGAGTATCATTTTAACAGAGTTCAAATGGATGACTTGTGTTATTAAATAGCGTTAGCAAAACTCTACAAAGATGTCAATTAATACATTTTAGATCACGATTGCACCTTACCTGATCAACGTAATCATTATCGTTCCCATGGTCATAATGATGATTACCAAAACCATTTCCAGCCGATGCTCCATGGTTGTTATTGCTCCCAGCATAATTCCCCGGGACACCGTATTGGGTATTCAATGGTGGCTCACACTGCACGATTCCTATGCTCATCATTAGAGCGAGAGTTAACTAGAAATTAAGGCCTAGTTAATTACACCAGACATTGAGGATTATTTATGGGACACACCTTAAGGGTTACTTCAGAGATCTGTGATATGATATTTGTAGATTATACACGTTGAAGGTTACTTCAATGATTTACGAATACAGGTGCTCATAGTCAATAATTACATTTTATTTATGGATCATTCTAAAAGTTTACAACGATTAGATAACTTCAGAAATCTGTTTTTCAAACTTCAGAGGGTATTTTTTAATCGTAGATTAGAAATAAAAATTCTACAATTACAATTCTTTTCATTAAACAACTTCACAGACGATTTTTCGTTGGGATCTAGGAAACTATTATCAATTTAACTTCCGCATAAAGTAAGGATTACTAGTTTAATCATCTTCAATTTTTCTATAGTCTTCAGTTAATAATTATAATAGTATCACAATAAGTAAATGGCACTTATAATTTTTAGGCTACATATATAAAAGAATCAATAAACCTCGAGATCTAATAAAACAACAACAATCCAATATATTGATTCGTCAACTATAGTTTTCTCGTAATCATTGAGGCAACAGCATAAAGGAATAACGAACAGTTAATATAAAAAGTATCAGATGCATTCCCAGGAGTAGAACAGATGCGTCTCGTCGAAAGTGCAAGATGATCAAGGCATTTCGCGTTGCGTAGGCGAGAAATTAGAGTCGTGAGCCAGCGTTTTCCTCCGTGTCTGTCGTGAGAAAGCCTCCGAGTGTGCGAGAGAAATAGAGGTAAACGTTGCGTCATCTCATGTTCAAAATCAGCGCAAGATTAAATACGATTACGGGAAAGAGGAAAACAGAAAAGAAGAAATTAGACTGACAATGACTACCGTTCCGTTAGTCTACAACAAGCTCTCGTTAAGGAATCATGTTGTTATACGTATCTCCTTACGAGGAAACAAATTTTTAAAACTCGCACAGACTACGAATCACGCATGCCGTATTGTGTACCAGACAATAGTACTACCGGACTATAATAGCACAATATTGGGCATAATTTCATCCGGATGTAAAATAAGAAATTTTTCATGAAGAAACTTTCATTCATGAATAAGTCAACAGTTATTAACTGTACATGTAAAATGATTTTTTAAAAGAAATATTAAGTATTTCATTGAAAAGTTAATTAATATATTATAATGATTATCAAGTTTGTTACATAATATTTTTAATAATTTCATGATCCTTCGCATGATCTTTTCATTCTATACTAATTATATCTCTGTTCAAGGATGAGCCATGTTCTTATTATTACACATGACTCAATCGGAAGCATAGGGAATGGAATTTTCAATTCCATTGCACGAGAAAGTGGATGGAATTCACTTTCAGTTGATATGAAAGACTCTTCCAGCTGGTTCTATCCCATTTCTTGCAAACAAAGGAATTTTCTATTTGTTATTATTCTGGTATAATCGAAATGATTTTTAATCATATGTGTATACTATTGGAATGATTTTGAATTACATATGTATACTGTATATAATTCTATAATTCTCTATAATTTTTTTTAACAGAGATTAAATAGTGAATTCGACATTACGAAATGAAAATTGATAATAATTCAGTCTTGCAATGCAAAAACCAAAAGGGAGAGAGGTCACTTTCAAACAGCTAATTGTGAGAGCTGATTATCTAAGTATTTAGTCCACGCGTGAAGTTATTACATGCTAATTGTAAGAAAATTAACCTAGATACACGATGCACGGATCTCTGCTTCATATATTAACGAAATTCCTACGGACAGGAAGTAAATCTTTGATCATGCTTGACAAGAAATAAATATTAACATTTATTTCTCTCTCTGAAGAAGATTCTTTAGAACTTTTGAAACTTCAAATTGAATTAAGTAATTTAGTAATTTAATTTCAGTTAATAAAACAGAAACGTATCAACGTTGGATCTTAAATCTTAAGTGCAAGATCTCTGAAGCGCCCTCTGGAGCACTGATTTTCGTAACAAGCAGCAGGATATGTGTGCGTGATGTCATTTAACGCGAGGTTAGAATAGTTGCACGTAGAACTGGTTGCGAAACGCATATGTTGTTATTTATATTCCCGTGTAAAGCGTACGTGCCTGAGCCGCTTTAACGGAGATGATTACATGGGACCAAGTGCACTTACATAATGAAATGCAACAGCCTACTGTGTACCTACAAAATAAGCCATGCAACGTCCAGCTGCGCCTGCAAACTGACAACCATTGCGCACCAAAGAACACCGGTCGCGTAAAATGATGTTGATCTAACTCTTCGTCGTAAGTGGACGCCCGGATCGTTTTCTCCCACCCTCTATGACAGCTACCGGAGCAGCGTCAACGACGGCCGAACCACTTAGATTTAGTAAATTGTATTCGTAATGTTTGTGGTTGCGAAAATGAGGAAATTTTCTTTATCTTTAGATTGTTACCGGTTAGTTTTAAAAACTAGCTTCGAAATTTGACTGGAAGTTGAATTTTTAGGAGAAAGAATTAATAAAGGTCAAATTATGAGTGATAGCACATGAACTGAACATAATTTTACAATAACTTTGAAAAAAGATTTTGAGTAGCTGAAAATTCCAAAGATGAAGATTTGATAATTTGAAACTTTGGAATTTTGAAAATATGAAATTTAGAAGTTTTGAAAATTTGAGAATTTGGAAGTTTAAAAATAAGATACTCGTCGTTGGAGCTTAATGAGTTAACTAATAATAATGGTAAGTAAAATTGGATTTTAGAAGTATTAATAATTTTATAAAAGAGAATAATAATTAAGTAGTTTGTACTAGTTTGCAGGTGCTAAGGATAGAAAAATTCGTGAATTAAGTGAAAGTGAATAATTATGGATAGCAAGAGCAAAGGATTACAATGTTTATCATTCTAAAGAGAATTATTATAAGAGGAAATTAAAGATTGTTATGGAATACTATCATAACCATTATTTATTAGTTAGTTTTATATATGAGACTATAATATTAGTTCTACATGCAATTTGTTAATTTGGGGATTAAATAATTACCTAAGAATATTATTAATTAATTATCTCGTCAGTATTTTTTCTAGAAATTTTAAAAACACTTATCAATATGCCAAAGTTAAAAAATATCTCAAAATTCATATATTTAAAACTCGAGAATTTTAAAATTGAAAAAATGAGAGAAAGTTTTAAATTTAAGTTACATAAAATTTAAAAAATTCAATTGCAACTCCAATTAAAATTCAAATTCTTTAATCTCTAAACCTGAGGAAATCTAAAATATTAATTTTCAAATTCATAAATTTAAAAAATTCAAGCAATTAAATTACGCTAAAAAAAACTTTAGCCTTTGCTAACTATTCACCGCCATTATCTTATTCAAAGCAAAAATTTTTAAATCCGTTCTTCATTACGAAATCCATTGATCAGTAAAATTCTCCATCAACAGATCACCGAATGCGTCTCTAACATCACTGCTCACGTGTCAACGATGACGAAACTCGCGAAGTGGAGTAGCACCAGCACCGGAAAAGAAATAAAAGCCACATGTCGATGAATTTCCTGATTACCTGTCGCACCACTCTATCCATACTCTTGAGGAATACTGAGAAAACCGGAGCACCGTGCGGAATGTTGAATTATAGTAACGTTTTGCGTTATAGCTGGCTTATATAGAGAGCTCGCCTACGCCTACTAAGATTCATTTCCTGTCGAGCACGAATCCTCCGCTAGCACGAGGATGATCCACCTGAATATTCCCCCCGTGTGTAAAACTGGGGGACTCTACTCCAGTTCACATAAGAACGCCAACTGTGTGGAAAGCCCGCGCTTTATTTCCCATTGTTTCAGGTGTCAGGCATGCGCGATTTTGGGGCGGCGCTACTGCATGAGAGGAACGCGTCTTCCAGAGCGGAGAAAGCTGGTTACTTCACCGCGTGGGACACAGCCTACCGACGGATCTAACGTCAGGACTAATTAGCCAATCAGACCTTAATTAAGACACAGGACCATTGTCCATCCCCTTCATCTTATGGCGTAACTCTTCGCTAAATTTTCTTCCCATATATTTCTATATTTTCCTAAAGAATGATATGCTGAAGTAGTAACGAAGGAGAAATGATTACATTTGTAAATTAGAGGTATTGTAGTGTCGAGAATCTAGAATTTTAAAGAGGTACGTGCACGCATCAGGAAAAAGTTGGGGTCGAGGTTGACGATGCGAACTTGATCTGATCTGTACCACTTTTTTATGTGTCGAGCATTAGATTGAAATATATGATGCTAACGATAAATTGATTATAAAAATGGCTTTTAAGGTACTGATTGGTCCACCAAGTGTCAGTATAATGTACATCGGTACTGTAACCAATTAGTTTCGAGCATAGTTTAGAATTATTCCAATGTTTGGGAAGTTTGAGGATAGAAGAAAAATGTAGTTAAAATGTCTAAATGGATATGTATGCATATCATGTATCGACATAAGTTAGCACTCATGTGGCGCTAGTGTTGTTTCACTGGTCGTTATAGTCTTAATTTGATATTCATTGAATGAAAATAATTTAAAATTAATTTAAGATTAATATTGTTATTGAACATTATATATTTATATTAATATTATAGGTGAAATGATTTACACTGGCAGCCTATATACTAGCATATTAAACAAAAACAATTTTGATAGATTATGTGCAATTCTCTGAAGACAATCGAAATTGCATCAGAACACAGAGAAAGAGACAGAGACAGAGAGAGATTTATTTATTTCATCGTCGACAGGCTGCAACGCATCTCAGTAAGTATCCATAATCTTGGTCAGCAATATTATACACGGAACGACGCGTGTCAGGGAATGGCACGAACCTTTGTATAACGCAAATGTGTATCGCGAACGAATGCTACATAGGATGATGAGATCGGCACGCGGACCGATTTAGAAAGTATCCTCTATATTTGAATGGCGTTAAAATCATCTTTCATGCTGGTCATTCAGCCTAAACGACTATGTTGTTACATTATTACGAATAAGCACGTTTCGCAATTCATCTTCTCTGAATTGTGCTCCTCCTCAACTGGTAACTAATAGCAGTTCATTTTATTTGTCTGGTTCGTTCAAGTAATATTTATAAATTTGTTTCAAATTATCGAAATTCTCTAAGAAACTAAATGTAATGATATATTATCAATTTTAGTGACATACGGACCCTGATATACCCTGGGAGTCCATGTGAACTAATTTAATCGAAAGGTTGAACAGATAATTAAACACAAGCATGAACAGATTTTTTTCTAAATTACAAAATGATGTCAGGAGATGGTAACTAATTAAATCATCCACCAGGCAAGTAAGTAGCTGAGGATAGTTTTTTTTTTTCTGTATCCTAGGTCCTGTTTGAAGCTAGCAGACGCAAGGGAATTAATAATCATTGATCTTGTTTAGGACAATGGACATAATCACAAGCTTACGATCTAATCTCTCAGATCAATGAGTCAAATAAAACCTAATCAAGACCGGTTTATTGTTTATTTAGTGTGCGAATTCTCACTTTCGATTCCTTTCGTAACCTTTCCCTGATTGTTCGCCGTTACGTGAACGGAAACAATTGTGTTGCGATAAATGCATACTCTGTCTAAGGACCATTTGCTTAATTAACAATTCATTCTTAGGAGCTTTTCGGTAGCAGGCTCCAGTTACCGGAAAGTTGCCACTTCATTGTTCTCCCAAAAAATTTTTTTGGTCGCACCAAAATTACACAACAATTTCTTAACAAAGATAAAGTTGCATTATCTTTGTTAAGAAATTCTATGAAAAGAGAAATAATTGCAATGTATGCTCCTTTGCTATTACCTTTTTCAGTAGTGTGCGATTAATGATACAAAATTCATTATGTACGAAAATGGAATGAACAACTTATAATACTTTTTTTATTTAATAATACTCTAGACCTTTTTTTATTTTCAGAATTCTTCAGACCTTGCAGTAAAATTTGCACATAAATAATAAGAAGATGAAACAATGGTATTGGATCTTCCTACTTTCTCCAGATGATAATCAAAAAGGATCTTGAAAGCAATCCCTCTCGATTATCTCTTCTTCTCTCTTAAGCAAGTGATAGACAAGGTCATTATATGTTCAAAGGATACTCTAAACTCGTTTCAATATTATGCAACACATTCTTCTGCACAATTTGACTGATTTTTTCTTTCTCTTTCTTATGTTACTATAGCTCATTGTGAAACAGCGTGATGTGAATAATGAATTAAATGGATGAAGAGAAGGTATCATCTCAGTGAATGCCCAACAAAAAAAGTCCATTATTTTGTCATATTTAGGGTTACAAGATCTCTTCGATTTGACATCAAAATCTAAAGTAAATCAAGGATACACGTAAAAGTGTTTTAAAGACTTTCAGATTAGTTTTATATAAAAAAAATTATGTATTGAATCAAAACACTTTTTCGTACCTCTCAAAATTCAAATCAATCAACTTCTCGTAATTTTATTTCTTTTTATCAAGTAATATTGAAGATTTAACAATTTTAAAAAGCTTATCATTTATCTCTTAAAAAATACAGGACTTTTGGACTTTTTTAAAATAATTGATCAGAGTTTATATTGTGATACTATCACACGTATCAAATCTTTCATAATGTTCAGGAAATTCATGCTCAAGATCCTTCTGCAGTTTCTTAAGTTCTGAGGAATGTCAATAGCAGTAATTACGAACACGCAAAAAGCGTGTAATGAAGGACGTGCATAGCGTGAAAAGAAACAATGCTAGATAATGTCAATATCAAGTTGACTGTGGCTCAAGATTAATCTTCTAAATACCAAATTGGAATACTCTTTACTACTATGGAATTATGTAAGACAAAATTTGTAAAAGGTCAGAATTTGTATTCTTTGCATTTCATTTCATTTCTTTATACCTGTATTTGTAAATTTTGAAATTTAGGTACTTTGAATTTTTAGAATTTTGAAACTTTGAAATTTTGAACATTGAAATTTTCCGTTTCACTATTTCTTTCAGATTTCCAAATTTTTACATTCTTACATTCCTTTAATTTTATATTTTTGCATTGCAGTTACATACTTCAGAAGAAAACGAAAAAACAAATTATATAAAATTAACAGCAATCTAAATATTTTCTCCTCGATGAAATGACAGTAATTTCAACCGAATATATTAACATCTTATTGACCGTTTCAAATCAAAATTCAATTGTTACTTGTCTACAAGGCACTTGTGCTATTTAATTAATGCAAATGTAAATTATCTTCTCTTCAGCAAGTATTCAAATCATACATTATATAATACTTTTTATGTAAATTTTTTTTCACATTTTCGCTATTTAAGGTCTTAAATCTTAGAAAAATTATTTAAAATCATAGAAGTAGTTTTATCTAACGAGAGTATATGATCATTACTACATTGCGAACTTATTTAGCATTAGCTAACAATAAATTAAGAAACAACGTCAAATTTGAATTAAATTCTATCTATCTTCCCAAATATATCATTATAGTAATTAATATCTTATCTTAATCTTCACATATAAGACTTTATGATAATTTTAAGATAGCTCTCAAGATTAAAAACGAAAAATGTCTTCATCTACATAGATTTCCAAGTTATGCTTTTTATTTTTTTTTTTAAATTGTGGTCTACTATCTGTCTAATGAAAGAATCAATAATTTTGGATCAATGGAAGGTTTTAAGTAATATAACTAAAATTTCATTACAAAACTTTTTTATTGAAAACGTGCCAGCAACATATTTATATTCATTACAGTCTTAAGTGACGATCTTTTTTAAATTTACTAATAGGCCTAGTATCTTTACTCTCTTGCTTCTTTTCCAAAACTTCCTTTATAACTTCTTCTGTGTTTTTCTCTTTGATATCTTTCACTACCTATAAATTATTAAAATATTTTATTTATTTCTTATTACTGTCATAAAAAATATATATATAGTAAAATATTCTATTAATTACAATTTCATAAGTTGATAGTTTAACAGCGTCCTCGTCATTATCATCATCATCATCATCATCATCATCATCATCATCTTCTTCTTCCTCTTCTTCCTCTTCTTCTTCTTCTTCTGTACTATACTCTATTGGAGTTGCTTGTTCTGGATTCAAATCATTTGGTGATCTTTTTAAGATAGATTTAGGTTTTGAAAATAATCTGTAAATATCTGCAGGCGTTTCTATCGAATTTCCATCTGACTTCGTAACTGATTTATTTTTGGAATAATTGAATTCTATCCGAAGGATATCGTCTTCTGAATCTACCACATTTTTACTACTTTTCTCTTTTTCTTTTATTAAATTTTCCTTTTCTTTATTCAAAATATCTTCCGGTTCTGCAAACGAAACCAATTTTTTAACTTTCTGAGTTTCGACTTTGAGCTGATTTATTCCACGAACTTCTTTATTATCTTCCTTAGAATCTTCTTTTTTTGTTTCTTCTCTTTCTTTTCCTTCTTCTTCTCCTTCACTCTCAAAAGAATTTTCTGATTCATAGTAACATTCTCCTTCTTCCAATTCATTTTCATTAAAAAGTTCATATTTTTCATCTTTTAATCTATAAATTAAAATAATTATAAAAACAATTCGAAACTTTAGAGGTTGACAAAATGTACCTATTAAATTCTGCTAATTCTTCTTCAATTTCAAGCTGATCAAGCCTGTTAAATAAATCTTCTTCAGTTTCCATTTTTTTATTTTTTTCCTGCCTAACTTTAGCTAATTTCTGATGATATTCTCTTTCTTTTTCTCTGTGTTTTTCTATAAAAAAAAAAATTAAAAGTTGTTTAAATAGCTATAGAAATTCATTGACACACAAAAAGTAAGAACAATTACTCTTCCATTCCACAATTTGATCTTCATTCCAATGTTCCACAATTTCTCTGCCAACATAGTCCTCAAAAATATTGTTTTCTATCATCATCATTTTACTTTCATACAAATCCCTTTCGGCACTTAATTTTTTTAACATTTCATCAGCTCCTGGAACAAAATTTCACAATTGTTATTTTATTAAATTCTGGTTAGTGACAGATCATCGCATGTTGACCCTACTTTGTATTCTTCTTTCACAAAGAGCTGCTGCACCTGATGCACTATACTTTGCGAAATATTCATCACCCAGGCACGCAAGTATTTCATTCGTATGAATCAATTTGCCTTTCATCAGTGCACGTTTCCCAATTGGTACCATACAATTCACGTACAAGTCTTTTTGAAAAATCTGTAGTGTCTCTGCAACTTTCTGATGACCCTTCTTATAATCTGTCCATATTTTGCACTGCTGCTCGTTTTGTTGGATTCCCTTAAAAAGTATCAATTAATAATTATTTAAAATTTACAAAATTGCAGTGTTGAAACTTTCATTAAATTTCAGGTTAGCAAAGGGATCATGCACGTATCTTTACAATGCACATGTTTTACTTTTAATGAATGAATTCTTTTATTTTTATTTCTATTGTTTTTGTTTTTATTTAATAATCTACCTTCGTCAGGGCTTCGTCCAGAAGTGCACGTTGAACTTTTTGCGTATCGTCCTCGGAGTTCATCGTCGAAATAGATAACAATATATCTCAAAGCCAAAGAAAAATAACCAAAAATCTTTATTGTAACACAGCACTATTACAATGTGACATAGTACTAAACATAGTACTATTCATTTTCCTACTGTACGAACATACGACAATTATTAATATTTTGAAATCATTATAACTCGATAGATCATACAAAATATACAGCCTCATGATCTAAATCATTTAATATAGTCATATTTTAATTTTGATCCATTCTCATAATTTCGTTATTTTGTAAATATTCTTTAAATTGTTCTCATTCTTCGAACATAACCTAAAGAAAAAAACCTCTGTGACACCGTGATCACGAAGATGTCATCACAGTAACGTAGTATGAAGATCGTTAATTAATCCCGATATTACGGGATATTAATCATTGTAATAATCTAATTGTAGAAGATAACTTGGTTTTTTCGTAATTTTATTATTAATTTTTTTTTATCGAAAAGTAAGGAAGCTAATTCTCTTCTTTCATAGAGATGTAAGTACATTCAAATGTATAAGTTAAATGTAGTAAATATTTTCATCGATAGAGAGCAGTAAGATAGCAGTGCAGATATTCTCCAACCACACGTGGCAATGTGTTTCGTTGATTCATGGTTTTCTTTCTTATTTCCTTTTTCCGTTGAAGAGGAACAATCGCAAGATGGTTAGTGAATTGGTGAAAATCTAATTTTGCTCGAAACATCCTTCGCATTTATTAATTACTTGTTTGATTATAATGTTTTTAACCACAATTCTCACAAAAATATCATAACATTTTTATTAGCCGAGTCGCGTTCGACGAGAAGCGTGGACATAACCTCTCGATCTTTCATCATGACGCTTAACATCTTTTATTTTAACTGAAAATTGTTCGTCTTATCAATGTCGTTTTAATGTACACTAGCAATTAGTTTGGAACGTATTGGTTAATTAAATAGTACGTCGGTTTCTTTTAATAGGAAATTAGTGTTAAGGAAGTATCGTAAATTTATGTTCCCATTGGCAGTAACGTAAAACAAAACGTTGAACGTGAAAATTTTTAAACATCTGTTAAAAGTGCAATGTATGTAAGGGTAGTGTTGTGCTGTTTCAGGTTAAGGTTAAGTGTACTGATCTGAGGACAAAAGATAAAAATGAGCTGCTCAAGCAGGTGGTGGAGCTCAAAACTGAGTTGACAACCCTCCGTGTGGCGAAAGTTACTGGTGGTGCTGCATCCAAACTTTCGAAAATGTACGTATGTATTTCATGCAAAATCTCGGTCTCAACGAATCAAATTTTAGTTGAAAGCTTTATTAAAATCAACATAAATAAAAATCTTGAACTCGTTAGTTATGTAAAGTTCAGTGTAATTTTATATAACTTACATCTTTCTATTCACAATTTCATAAGAATCTTTGTATGTATTTTTAATTGAAATGTTTGAACTTTCAATTTTTTCAGCAATTAGAAGATTATTCGAATGAATTGTTTTTTATTTCTTTTTTGTATGCATTTCAGACGTGTAGTGAGGAAGGCGATAGCTAGGGTATATATTATCATGCACCAGAAACAGAAGGAAAACTTGCGTTTATTGTACAAAAATCACAAGTACAAGCCTTTGGATTTGAGGCCAAAGAAAACCAGAGCTATTAGGAGAGCTCTGACGCCTTACCAAGCCAATAGAAAGACTCCGAAAGAAATTCGCAAACGATCTGCTTTCCCTCCAAGGAAGTATGCTTTAAAGGTGTAAATCGCGAGGTACTAAGGAACAAAATAAAGATTTTTTAAAAATTCCAAATTGTATTACCTTTTAGAATTAGGAGATAAAAGATCACTGATTCCAAATTTCTTAGCGAATGCTTTTTATTTTGTATAGAAAAAGTGTACAAAAGTTAAAACTTAGATATAGGCAGCTTCTACTTAGTCTAAATCTAATGCAATGCTTGATTGTTCAATATCTAATTTATCAAATTCTAATTTAATTCATTTCGAGAATTCCGTATGATACAATTGTGAATGAATGAAAGTATTTAAATTAATTCTAATTATAATGGATCATTATACTTTGTAATTATATAAATTAGAAGGTTCAAGAGATAGAAAAGTTTTTTGCTACTCTTGCGCGATCGAAAAATCTTAGACATTGAACATTCAAGAATTAATAGAAGCTACGAAAAGCTTTTAAAAGCGAATGCCAGGGTTTCTAGAAAGGACGAAGTTCAAAAGTTCGTCACTGTCCTCGCAGACGAATGGTTTTCGATGATGGCAGGCTACATCGTGCCACTTGATGCCGTCGTTGTAAAAGTTGTTCAAGATTGACAAACAAGACTCGTCATTGCCCTGTGACATAAATCCATGTGTTATAAAATCATAAAAAATGAAGATCGAAAGAAACAACTGAAGAAGAAGAGGAATACGAAAGTAGTAGAAAATAAATTACTTGAGCAGCTTCACGGTTATCAGGCTGTGCTTGGCCAAATCCACCAGTGTTGCTCCAATCTCCAGAATTACGTTGTGTGGTTGGTCCAATTTTGGCTCCAGAACCAGACCAGAACCATCCGTTGATATTCTGCGGCTGAAGATCCGGTCTGTCGCAACCATTGAAGTTGCATTTCCGTCCGGATGTCCAGATATATCTCACATTTCCTACATGAAAACAGAAAATGAAGAAAATGAAGAAAAATTCACAGTGTAAACATAAGAATAATTCTCATTTATAATTAACCTCTTGCCACTCTCTGTTTGATGAATTCATTTTCTTGTGGTGTTTCAAGAGAAACTGCGTCCATACAGTGTCTGCGGCAGATATTACGAGCATCCAACCAATCTACTTCAAGATTTCTAGTCGGTTGATGTTCCCAGCTGAAGAAATACGAATGTGCAACACCTCTAGCGTCCCTATAAGTAGCATGTCGTACCCCTGGAACAAGATTGAAACGAGAACAAGTCGCTATTTATTGTTTTATTACAAAAATGTTAGAGTAAGATGTATTAGCTAATAAACACTCACGGTTGGCACAGCTGCGTGGATCAGGAAGGGCTAGTCGGCGTTGAGCATTCACCACAACGGCAACGAGAACCAACATCAACCATATCGTCTTCATATTTACTGTTGCTGAACAAACGAAGAGCAGATAATCAAATCTTTATGCTTAGTATAACGATCCAAGTAATTTTCTACTTGAGGAGCATTTAACATGCAATTAAAAAAAAAAAATTATATTCAATAAGTTTATTTTCCGAAGATATTTCATTTCATATAAAAACAACAGAGAACGAATGTTCCAGAAAAACGTGGTTTCTAGCATCCGATGACTAGCGAGTAAAAGTTTCTTGGGAACGAATCTTTGTCGAGGGTGAAAGGAGACTTTTCAGCGGTGAATTATGATCTATGAAAGGAGGAGAGGTTCTCTCACGACGACGATGAGGAAAAATACTTGAGGATTTTGCAACAGGTCTTTATTTTTTGTGACATGTCGTTGACTTTCCTCGGGGCCTCTGCAGCCTCGTTGTAACTTTCTAAATCGTCCTCGTGACAAAACAAAACATAAGACGATCCGCAATTAATAGCCATGCTGGGGCTATCTGAATATGAAGCAATTATCTCAACAACGTTCTGTAACGCAAGAGAATGTAAGTAGTACGAAGAAATATAGTTTCAAGAAGTTCGCGAGATTGCTATCTATACTGACAGCTTGATAAATAACTGGAAGAGAATATGTGGATTACTACTCAATATGATAGCTTCTAAGTAGATTGGTTACATTTTATGGAAATTGGATTTCGTGGCGTGAAATACATTAATTAGAATTAAATCTGACTAATGCTAAATTAAAAATAAGTTGAGCTAATTGCTACTTTGGAGAACTTAAAAAATAGTACTATAGGTGATCGCTCATCACTTTTAATACATAGTTAGAAATTCATTTTTGTTTTAATATCGAGACAATATTGATCTCTAATGACAAATCACTTATCGCAGTATAATTGAAGATATCTTTAAATTGATTAGCTCGAGTTTACCCTGTGGAAGCAGGGTGAAATAAGTAAGTAAGAAATATGATCTGTTTAGAAATTTGAGAACTTAGTAGACATGATGACTTCTAGCTTGGATAATACTAAAGTTGTTTGGAATTTTTATTGATACAAAATATTAAACTCTACATTTTATAATCTTTTTATGAGCAGTGAATCGATTAGAAAGCGACCGTTTAAAATTAAATCCTTGGAAATACAGAAGGAAGCCGCTCGTTTTCGTGCTAAAACGTAATTACATTTACTTTTGCAATCAGCATACTTTCCATTTTGTAATTTGTATGATTGAAATATCTAATATTCCGCTATTGCGTCAACCACTTCTTGTTCAATTATTATACTGAATAATAGTGATCTTTATTTGGGACTGCACGTCACTGCGGATTTAATGAAGCACTGCTCTTAATAGCACAACTTTCGCTAAAAATTAGTGTCAGCGGTCATTCACCTGGATTGAAGAAATGATAATGCCGTCCCGGAAGAGATAATTCAATTATAAACTAAATAACTAAGGAACAGTACAAAATGTTTCTCGACCACAGAAGAGGGAAGTTTAATTGATAGGGATTCAAATATTTGACTAGACTAAACTAAACTAAACAATGTTGTATCTCATTACAGTACCATGGCTATGCAAATTTGCATGATATTGAACTAGAGGTAATATTTAATCAACTGAATCGTTTTAATACAATATAACATATTCATTTTCTTATAACTTTTTACAAATATAATTTATTGAATAAAATATCAATCTTTCTGTTTAAGTACTAAATAAAGTAATTTTCTGTCTGCGAAAGTGAAGAACGAGTCGTGATTGACGTATGGATTATTTTGACGATTGCGACTTAAATTAAATGACGCTTTCATTGAGGATTCTCTCCGGAAGCAAGATGTTAAAGAAGGTCGACAGAACGGATGAGGCTTTCGACAGAATGTCATCTTATCTATTACGCAAGAATTTTATTGCTATCCTGTCACGAAGTGATTGTGAAATTCTGCGAGTTAATTCCACAAATTTGCTAATTACTTATATGAAAATTCATATCTTTAGGAACACGATTGAAACATGAAACATGAAGTAGAGATTTGTTTTACGTATCAAATATCGTACTTTGCATATTTCATGTGAAATGAAATCTAAGCAGAGATTCGTTTCAGAAAAAAATATTGAACATGTAATATTTCATATGCTTCATGTATTATGTATATTTTGGCATTTTTCAATTCCAAATTTATTATTTTTCTGGATATTATCTAGCCCCTAATCACAAATAAATATGGCTACAAAAAGAGTATTACTACATATCCTTTTCTGTCAGATTCTACAGTTCATTTTCACACTATCAAATTTTTCAAAATGCAAAAGTGTATTTAATTAATACGTAAACACTGAAATAAATAAAATGTGTGTCAATACTTTTTGCAGCCATTATATTTAGCAAAGATGACATTTTCAAAAAATTCATTGGACCTTTTCTTTTATTAGTTATACGTATGTACGTTTTCTCCTACAATTTCTATGTATTTTTGAGCTTAAATTCGTCTCTGGTTAAAGGGTTAGAAGAGTATCGACGAAAGAGGAACAGAAAGAGGGAGAGATCGTGGCTTTATTTCGTATCCGCATATGTGCTCGTGGAACCGTTATCTGGCCGGCTTTATATCGTCCGGTTTACGTGGTTGGCTGTGTGCTCTATGTCTTTCTTAACGGCTCCTCGTCTGTCTGTATACGCGTATTCGGGACGAGTACGACGATACAAAAACGAGACAGAGGAGCGTGCCAATGCGTCCGACGGAGGAATAAAAAAAAAGGAGAAGGAAGATGAAGAAGAAAATCGGTGCCGGTTCAATTTCGACTTTCGCCCGATCCAGATTGATCGTGAATAGTTACTTCATCCGTGTTCCATTTTTTGTTTCTTTTTTTCTTTTACGACTCGTTTCCTTTGTGAATGAAATTTTTGATTGGTGGATACTACACGTTGAACGAAATTATAGATTCCTGGATATGTGCCCATATACTCAACGTCAACGTACACAGAGGTATTCTCAAACATATTTATGCAAATGTGTTCTTAATAACATGTGGGTCACCGATGACACCTGTTGTTCCATTTACATCTTCATTTCTTCTCTTTCTTCTTTAATATAATTTGATGTACTCTTTCTCTTTAAAGTTCAATAATTTGATGTATTCTTTCTTTAAAATTGAAAATTTAATTTGCAGCAATTGCCAATTCTCTGTCATTTCATATAACATTAAAGAAATGATACATCAAAATCATTACATTGAAAAATGTTTGATGTAATCTGAAATTGAGAAAAATGTTTAAAAATACTCCCAAATCATCAAAGTATTTTTAAACGTTTGACAAATATCTATGTTTAAAAAAAAAACATGTTCTAACATTCGTATACAGACATTGAAAACATTGTCGTATACAGACTATTATGTTTTGGATGGTTGAACGAGGAAGTATTAGTCTAGGAAAAAAAGATTAATCTTTAATTCAGAAACTTTTGCTTAGCCTGTTCAATGAGGAAGAGAATTTCTCTTTAATTCAATTGAGCAAGTGGTTTTGTGATGAAAATCGTGAGGGTAAAAGCAGGTTTGCTTCTTTTTTCTCCTTTTACGGAGGATATCGTAATGAATTCCCGACCGAGAAGTAATACTTCACGTGCTCCACAAGTTGCATCGTTGCGTAGACTTGTGCAGGTCTTACGCAAGGAAAGTATGTACATTCGCGAAGATAAACCTCATCACCTCTCGTGAATCGAAGAGAAAGTGAGTGATTTTCAAAACAATCTAAAACCCAAGATGAGTCAAAATGGTCAAAAAAATATGCAGAATCTTCTTTTCCTTTTTCAAGAAATTGTAACTAAATAATGCAACCTTCCTGCTGATAATTTTCCTTTCAATTTGAGGAACAAAGAAGGTTTAATTAGTGTTTGTTAAATAAATTTCGCACTTTTAAATTATATATATATACATATATGGAAAGCGTGAGAATTAATAAGCGAAATTTCATGCATAGTGTGAATTTGGTCAAAAGGTTTGAGAACAATTTTACGGGACACGTATAAAAAAAAAAAACGTAATTATGAAGTAATTGTTTGAGCATAAGCAGAGGCAATTGAGAGTGCGCTGTTAATTAAGAAACTATCAATTATGAACGCCTCTGCGTGCTAAAATGAAGGCCTAATTTAATACCGAACAAAGAACCAAAAAATAGTAAATTAGACTTTGCTAATTTGCCTACGCGTAATATTGTAAAAAAAGTTTCCACAACTTTAGTAAACAATAGGTAGTGGATTTTGAAATTCGAATAATGATGTCTGGAAATTGTCCAGACAAAATTTTCATTGATATTAACAGTGAAATGCAATTTTTATTACTAAATTTACGTATATATTTCTTATTATAAAATCTAATTCGAATCTAATTTGAAGCGCTATCATTGAATCTCGAAATTGCTAAATAATTATTTCGCAATAAAAATCATAGATTTTTATCATAATTAATTGGAAGCGTGCAATAACGGGAAGGGCAAGATTAAAAAGTCAAAAATTAGCCAAGATAAGTTTGTTATATTGCATAAATATCTTAATATATTTTTACTATGTTGAATATAAATTCAACATGGTAATATTGTTCTTCATATTTAAAAAATTCAAAATATTTCTGGGATCATGCTACCAGTCTTTACATCTTATACTCAGTAATAGTCTAAATGGAGATAAGGAGACGATTCGACAAAATTTTTACAAGAAGGTGAAAGCAACAGGAATCGACGGTAGTTGAAGCCATAACGATCCGCAACGAGACACATTAGCGAGCGTGATGCACGCGACAAAACGCGCGAAAATTATTTAGAAGAGAAGACCACTGAAGAGAAAGTTTGAAGGAGTCATAGTGCAGGTCAAACAAGGCGACCGTTCGATTTGCGAGGTCGCTTTCGATTTCTCCAGGTGCACTTACCTAAAGAGACTCTTCCTCTGGATACTCTGTCGATTTTTGTTCACTTTCAAGGATCTTCTAACCAAAGAGGCAATTGCAACAGTGAATTGCCAATAAGAAGGTGCTACGATAGGAAAGAGTTGGAACGTCTTTCGTGGCCCGTATATATGGACTGAAGTATGCGTATATTTTTCGGCCAGGCCAATAGGGAACGTTAGCTCGTCCACGACTTGTCGATCGCGACGAGAAGGAAGAATGAACTGCGGTGTACGAACAGGCAACCGGTATATAGCCGGCCCACATTCCCTTCTGGCTCGAGTAACCCAGTTTCTTCCCACCCGAGTGTATCTGGAGAGCATCTTCGGGGGCCTGAAAGGGGCCCCGGATAATTCCCATCTTGTCCCAGCACCTCTCACCAGTCGCTTCCCTCCTACCCGTTACTTAGGCGATGTTCCTCGAACTCTTTCGGAGCTAGAATTCGTTTTTCTCATGTTGGAATCTGTAGCTGGTAATTGATTCTTCTTAAGGAATTGTCCTTCCGTTTGATTCTATTTAGACAAGATTCTGTTAATCTTCACTGGCAAACGAGTATCTATTACTCTTTGGATTTTTTTCTTTTTCAGAATTTAAGGCATAATAGGCCATAATTGCTCTTTGAATGAAAGACGGTTGAACTAAATACATATATGCAATTAAATTTATAGGGATTTCTGTCACTTTCAATTATTTTGATTATTTGTAATAACAAAGATTAACGAGGATTAATTGTTAAACGAAAAAGAATAAATTTTTATATCAAATATACATAGGAGTTTGGATTTTAGTATTGAATATTATAATTATCAATTGCAATTGGTTTTTGAATTTCAAGAAAAAAAAAATTTTAATAACAAGCATATTTTACACCTAAGTTTATAGTTCAAGATTCGAAATATGTATACAAAATATATTTAAAGTAACTACAGAACCATGCTATATATTTACAGCACCATTGACTTTGTACAATCAACTATAATAATGTTTTAAATTGTAAAATTCCATCAGTATTCATTGATCTTTTCAGTAAATGTGACCTTTTGATATCTTCTGCACTAAAATAAAAGTTGTGTTTGCATACTATTTGCATACTATTATCGTACAAAAATAACCTACTACAAATGAACAGTGTTGGACATAATGAAACCCATGCACCATAGAGGAGCTAGGCTTTCACTCTTCTTCTTGAATACATTTCTCCACCAGTTCTCTCAAGTTAGGGTTTTCCATGGCAGCAGCAATTCTTTCTTTGTCATTTATTTGTTTATTTACTGAAATGTAAAACATTTAATGCACACTAAGGTGAATTGGTAATTCTTTCACAAAGAATGATTGATTATATTTACTTTCTTGTTCTGTAGAGTGTGCGCCTTTCTTAATAAATATATCCAGTTTAAAAAGGGCTACTAAATGACGTTCTAGTTTCACTCTAATACACAAACCAATCAATGTTGCCAGAGAACAATGAGGCACTGTCGGATTGAATTCAATGCGAATGACAGAAACTCCCTTGGGAGTTTGCCTCAAGATCTCAACACAGTCTTCATATACAACATCCAATTGCTCCAATGTTTGAGGTTTCTCTGGATCCTTGATCGTTCTCAATAAATCTATGACGATTTTAAATTTTATAAGCCTTGGTAACAAGCAATTTGCTAGTTGAATCTTTTTCTATTAACACATATTATGTGCCTTTCAGTCAATTTTAGAAAATAAGCGGTGACTTTACAAATGAAATTTATACAGCTGCAAGAGAGTACCAAATATAACATGATTTTAGTAAAATTTTATGTTACTAACAGGTATGCTTAACTTGTTTGTTAAATCAGAACCTCCGTCGACTAATTGTCAATATTAAATGATTTTCTAGTTAGGTGAGAATATTAGTCAACCCGTTAGCGTTCAAGTTGAAATGTGAACTTGCCATAAACGGATTCCTTCAGCTCGGTGTCGGACTGCGAGACCAAACCTCTGTTCTTCACATCCAAACAGTCTTCAACAGCCTCCATCTCGTCGCTCGTCGGCACACCATCTTTTATCCTCCCCCCAATTGAGATTTTTCGTAAAAATGACAACATTCTTGCCCCGTTCCCCCCTGGCCACTTGTAACGATCAGCGACACATCATTGAAATTTGTTTATGTTATGGCTGGCAATTACTACTGGTACATTTAACCTCTGGTCAACGACATACAGAGCGCACGGTAGTTGTGCGTCATCATGGCGCGGAAGTTCAACGATGAACAACATCTCCGTTTCAAGATTTTTCAACTATAACGTCCAGTTGAAAACGAAAAATCAACGCTAGCATTTTGATAATGTCGAATATCACACGGAGATCAAGTATATTATCGTGTTGATGATCTCTATAAGGTAAATGAACTGAAGGTTTCAAAGCCTACAATGTCAGAGCATCGTATATTTGACAATTGTGAGGTTAAATTTAACTTTATTTAATTTCATGTATAATTTTATTTAAGCGTTACATAGATTTCTACGTATTGCTCGTGCTTTTCAGAATTTTCTAAATATATTGAGCGTTGAATCGTTGAATATGACTCGAATCTTGTGATATATAATCAGTTATATAAATTTAATCCGACAACTTTATCTTATCCGAAGGTAAGTTTAAGTCCAAAGAGTATAACGATTTAACTTTATTGATTCAAGTTATCATACACGCAGAAATCTTTGTAAGAAATCTCTGTTAATTTGTAATTTTATACGTATAGATTCGTGCGCTATCTGTTGATGTTCAGCACAACTAGAAGAGCCATCCAAACTGTTCCTTCTTATTTAATTATGTTTCAAAAGGAAGAAATAATTATTCCGGCGATCTGAAATACAATTTATTATGTTGTATTTATGAGATATGCTTACTATCATTTATTTAGTCTTGATTATTAGAATGCTTACTATCATTTATTTATTTTTGATTATTATTAAAATGCGAAATTCATGAAAAATTTAGAATTTTAAATGCACGCATGTTATATAAGAGGTATTTTAATTAAACAAGCATGTTTCAGATAACTTTGAGCGAGAAAGAAATTTTCTTTCCTCATTATCGTACTGCACGCGCGTTTCGTTCGCCATTGTCATAATAAATAATGCAAAAAGATACCAGTCCATGTGCCTGAATGCTAGGATTATTTTACGGTTCATGAAGATAATTAAGGATTTAAAATAAGATAAAAGAACTTGTATAATCAGGAATTTAATTCGTCGCGAATGAAAGTTTAATCATCATGGTAAATAAAGATTTGATAGATTCAAAAATAATTTTGCCAAAGCGGGAAATATTATTTCACAGATGGCGCCAAGATTCTTAGTGTCACTTGGGCATTTAAATGGAACGTTACACTTTTTATCTTGGAAGAGATGAGCCGTATGTGATACGAGACCAATGACCCATGAACAGCATCATTCAAACTCATCTGTATATCTTGTAAACCTTCACGATATATGAACATCTAAGATACAAATCATTTCTATAATCATAATATGCTCTGCAGCCTTGAACAACCTTGTATGGAGGTTAAGTTCGTAATTTGCATTTTAATATTTCTTTAGAATACTATATTATATGATTTATTCATATTTTTTTAATATAATATGCGACACTTTCAAATGTTTCATCTATCAAATATTATATATGATACATATACATATACATATACATTTTAGATTTTAGATTTTACATTTTACACATCTTTTTCTTTTCATTTTTTATATCTTATATATTTATATGTATATATTATATTTCAAATATTTCGCACGTTTTCAAATATGCTTTTAACTCTATGACTTTCAAATTTCCCACAGACGCATAACTATCCGCAATTTCTCAATCATTTCAATTCATCTCGTATCTCTCCTTAATATATCCTTTTACATGGAAGGGATGAGATAACGAACAACAACAAAAGAGCTCAGAGTACAGAGATCGCGACCTGGCTGCAGTAGTAAATAACATAACCTATGATCTGATTTACGCCAGTAAATGGAAAGAGTGTGTGTTCATCTCGGGGGTCGCATTTTGCGCACGCTCCGTTCTGCAGCGAGAGCACGCAGACGAACGTGGTTGGAGTATCACCACCGGGGGACAAGTATCACCACTAGCGAATTCGTGGAAGCTAACGGCGATCACGTCTGAACCCTCCGTGAAACTGATAAACGCATTCATTCCGGCTGGCCGAATGAGGTTTTAAGGTGAGAGAACGGTGCAACGCGTGTCGGGCGAGGAATGCGTAAGGAAAGCTTTCTAGAGGTCCCCGAGATCCTTCTCTTTAATCCGCGACAGAGCATGAAACTTAAAAGCCAGACCCGTGATATGCGTCTCAAAGACGATGGTCCAACGTGAGTTGACTGACTTGAAGCACTTAGAAACAAAGCATACTTGTGATAGAAGACTAGTAACCGTTCCATCGAGTTTGTTGGTCTGGTGGTTCTGTCCAACACGCTATTGGTTATTCCAACTAGGGAAGGTAAGAGCTACTTGAAATTTTTCATAGAAGCAAGGGATCCTATTCATACATTGGGTAAAGTTTCATTCAAGTTATTCTGTTTTATTAAGTTTATTATTCTTTATTATTCGTGTGGTTAATTCAAAAATATTTTATTCAGCTAGAATAAATTCTATGAGTTAAAATTCTCCTCCCATGAAAATTGCAACGAATCTGGTTTTGAATAGGTAATATCTATCACACCGGAATGTCAAATAACTGTAATTAAAGATACTTCGGAGAAAGTTAAAACGTTGATACGATAGAAGACGCGTAAAATAGCGTTAATTAATACGACATTTTGCCCGCGTGAAAGTACACAACACAATTGTAAGGTCAGATGAAGAGGACTCGTCGTGATTCCCTATTAGTCAATCGATTATTTCATTCGTATTTCCTGTTATTATTTATTCTTCTTTTCTATTTATGCATATCGAGAGCTAATAAGTTAAATTTTTCTGTTTGAGTATGTAATTGAGACAATCGAACATAAATAGAAAGTATTTTAAACCGTGTCGTCATATCAGTTCTTGCTTTCGTTGAGTGACAACCTATTTACTCTGCTTTCTATTTGTTCTTACAATTATGGGTAGTCGTACTTTGAAAATGACGTAATATGCCAATTTTTAGTTCATTTCGTAGAATTTTTATTTTAAATTTCAATTTTGAAAACTTAATATTGATCCAGATTGCACTTCTATGTAGATAGGGAATATAGTTCAGAAAAGATTAACTAAAGAGATCAAGGCTATCAGTTAAGTAAGTCACGGTAAACATTAAGATTTCAAAGTCGAGCAATTAGTATCCATAAGTAACTGCAACAGTTTTCCAGTTTGAAAAATTCTTCGAAGTCAGTTCTGTATTAAATTCCATAAAAATGATTCATTTCAAATTTTTAATTTTATTTATTATTTATTTTTTAATAGAATTTCAAATGTCGAGATTAATTAACATAGTTATAGAAATTCAATAAATAAGTTAGAAAATAGAAAATTTATTTATTGTATTATTTACTTTATTTCTATTGACTTCACTTATTTTATTTATTATCTGTTTTTTAATGTAATAGGAATCTAGTGAAAGAATGGAAAATAGAAACTTTATTTATTTAAATATTTAATGGTATAAGCTCGATAATGTAGTCAAAAAATATTGTTTACTGGATTTAGAGACAGTGATTAGTTTGATCGATAAAACAGTATTTTTATTTTCATTATTGCTACATACTTAATGACGTAACTAGATACCAATATAAGAGACAAGATAATTCGTATAACAGATAACAATGATGTAAGATATAATTTATTATATTTATCATTTGCTAATTTTTTTTTTATTATTAAAGAAATCGAAATGGGATTATCTATAATGGGGGAATCTTATATAATACAAAACTTACATAATATAAATATTTAAATATCTAGCTGTTTACAGTGTATCCATCTAAACATTCATTTTATTGTATTGTTTCTAATTCATTTAATCTAGTTTAATGACTTAATAATTTAATTATCTACTGAGAATGCGAAAATAGCATTTCGTGAATTTATTTGATATAGTAGAACGTTAGATGTCGCATCGATAACATTCTTCATCGAATAATCTCGCATATAATTGTTATTAAAAAGAAAAATGGAAAATTTGTCTTGTTAATGATATTATATATGAGCAAAATATTAATTTATTTTATTTTATTTGTTAATGGAATATACATTATGTCACTGTATAAATGGGAATGAAATATTTTCCATCGTCGAATTCGTACGTTCCTGGTCCCATTATTATAATTTCATCTATTGCGCATGTGTAGCAATTTGCTCCGAAAGTCGGTGTAGTTCGATCTGAAAATTCAATTAACAGGTGTTCACTTAATCAAAAGGCTCTCGTAAGTTGTCCTTCCATCATAATGCTTCCCTCTTTACAAACTTGATGAGCTGGTCTAATTACATATACACAAAATAAGAAAAAACATTGAATGATTCCAATTTCGATTCTAAAAAGTTCTGATTACATAATGCCATTATATTCAAGTGTATATATATATATGCGTCTGTATACATATATATATGTATACAAATATATCCATATCTATTTCAATTTTTTCCATTACTTGCGTACAGTAAATTCTAGAAATATTCACACTTCTTTTAATGTTTCTCTTTTGACTTTTAATTTAATTTGCCTACCTACTTTTATTATAACTAATCAATATCTCTTAGCAAAATTTATACAAAAAGCTTAACCATTGTAATACATACTTATACAGTCTGTTATTTTCTCAGAGAAGTATTAATTGAGCTAATCATTTATAATGAATAATTGTGGGAGTATGAATCCTTTTATGGACTGTTAATATACTGATGTACTGTTAATATACTGTGTTTATAGACTAAAACGCTAAAGGCCATATATGTCAATGTGAGAATTCTGTGAATCCTGTTGAATTATAAAAAGTCTTCCATTGAAACTATACTGTTAATAATTTTCTTTTGAAACTTTATACTAGTTCATTTTTTAATATTTCTTGTTGTTTGTCCAATTATAATATTGGTTCAAATTAATGCAGTTCTGGGAGTTTAGAATTTATAGATACTTCTTGTGACTCCACGTCTATGTCATTGAAAACTTCATACTCCTAAAATACATTGACATTATCTGTTATTACTGAAATAATAATGCTTTTTGCAGATATTTTTAGAACATCATTTTGCTGTCCCCTCATCTCATTTGTGCTACTTTAATTATCTATTTGTGAATGACATTGCTGATTCAGTTGTTACGTGTTTTCGTGCTTTTTTGACAAAATGTCAAATTATTGCACCGTATGTGACAGTAATAACGTTAATTTTAACCGTTTTTATTTTGCAATCTCTCTTTCTCTCTCTCTCTCTCTCTCTCTCTCTCTCTCTCTCTCTCCCTCTCCCTTTCTCTCTCTTTCGCCGCGGCCGCGAGGACGGATGGACACGTTGAGCGTGATTTAAGCGCGATCAGAGCGGCGAGATATGTTACGGCAATTTAAAAGCGGCGAAGTGGTTGGACGCGGCGAGAAGAGCACGCTGGCGCGTAGTCCGCTTGGAAGCGGAAAATTAAACGCGAGTATGATTTTAGGCGGGCAATTTATATGTAAATGACCACGAACCATTCTGGCTATATGTATGTCCCACGGATCTCTCTGACGTCTCTTTCTCGCTACCACTCTCTCTCTCTCTCTCTCTCTCTCTCTCTCTCTCTCTGTGTTCCTTTCTCGCTTGGTTTCGCCACCGCCGGACCGTTTTATCTCGAGCACAGATATCTAATAACGCTCATTGTCTCGATGTCGCGATGATTCGACCACGGAGACTAATCCACTCGCGTGCGCCCGCGTTCTACCAGCGAAATTGAACTCGTACCTTTTCCCATGGATCTCTCCCGTTGTTGCCGAGGGAGCGATGCTTGGTAAACCTAATCGCCTCTTTGCAATCTTTCCGCCGCGATAGATCGCCAACTCGCGTCGACAAACATCGCAGACTCGTCGTTTGCGGCGGCGAGAAAGAGAGAAAGAGAGAGAAAACACGATCGATCGCGATCCAGGATTTTCATCTCCTTCGAAATCGAGAAACAACATTTTCTCTTCTTTCCCTTTACTTCATCTACCGACGAAAGTATTGAAGTATAAAATTTGCAGCAGAGAACATGGGAAAATTTGTAGAAACGCGAGGAAAATTTGGTATATACAGAGCACACAAGCTTCTGTTTTACTAAAATTCGTTCGACCCACTAAATATAGACTCGTGAGTGAGACGTAAATGTATGAATATTCGATAATTCGAAAAGAAAAAAAAACTCTATTATAAATATATTCGAGTCTCTGAAGAGTCACTGTTGTAAACGTAAATGAAATTTCGATGGGGAATTCCAAGTTGACCGTTTTTGTAGCTTCAGTGTTAAAAACGTCACATCAACATCATTATTAATAGTTCGAGACAAGTTCTTGTTTATTCTTCGAGCACGCTTTCGCGAAAATCGTGTTATTTTTAGACGTTGCATTATCTCGGCAAACAATTTCAGTTTGCGGGACAAATTACAATTAGGGATGTCTGTTTCGCGCGTGTATGCTAGCCCGAATCACAATCTGTGCAATTTTTAATTATTCCTACATGTGTATTTCTGAATATACGCTGTCGTGCATGAATAATCGAACGCCTATTGTCATTCCATTGAATGGTGGATATTTTCGTTTTGTCGTTTCCAATGTCACATATTGGCCTGACGAGTATTTACGTCTTACACTGTGACTGCCAAATTTACCCGGGAATTTTCCGTTTCACTCAAGTTCCATATTCGGTTTTTTTTAGCAAACGGTTGAATAAAATTTCAGACTAAAAACACCTTTTCATTTCAATCCTTCAAACATGTCAGCGTCAAAGAGACATGTTTCCAAAAAATGTTTCGCCCGTGTTTCAAAAATCTCTGACGCATGTTAAAAATGTACCAACGAATGTAAGTTCATATACCTGTATTTTCCTGTTCATCGTATCCACGGTTGTACTTTATCGATACGTTACTTCAGCGAATGATTTTTTTTTAATTGGAGTAAACAGCTACAATAAATAATTAATCGAGAAAATCGTTTTACAATTTAACCGAGAAAATCTGCGTAGCTAGAGATCGCTATATATAAATGTAGTAAAATAATAATGGAATATATTCGGAGATATCCTGAACTAAAAGATAGTAAACGCAGTTGACAAGTGTACGTATCGATCGTTTGTAACTGGAAAGTTACATGTTTATATAATCACGCAACGCTGTTATAAAAATTAGATTAATGATTCGTAATGATTACTGTACTATAATCGCATTGTCATAATGATTACTATGATACTAGAATTTTTAGAATTTATAATATAATTTTCTTATAAGAGGAGAAAATGATCAATCAACAATATACTCGTACAATAAAGAACATGTTTTGTTCATTGCAAGCATTTCTGATGAATGAAACAATTATAGTAAAAATAATGTATAGATAAAGAATAAAACGTATGTAAGTCTGTCAAGTCATGTTAAACTATCGTAACGTTTATTGAGAAAAATACGTTTTCATGTATTCAATTTATAGTTAATTCATAATTAATACGCATTCCAGATAATTAAAAATTAAACTTAAATCGAGCATGGCTCGATTTTTTCTTCAAATTTCGTAAAAGTCGCTAGTTTTGCAGAACTGAGATGAAACAGCGACGAGAGAAATAAGGAAAACAGCGAATGCAATATTTGAGATTAACCGAGAAAGAGACTCGACGGTGTAAATGGCTGTCGAGAAGAAATTGCAAACGAAACGTTGCGGATTGATTTCACTCTCGATCGGAATGCATCAGCGGAAATTCGTTTGACATGGCGTTCGATCGGCGCGATTATTTCATAAACCGGTGGCACTCGCGTTTACGGGAAACAAATATCCGCGGGGGCGCCAGACTTTTCATTCATCTCCTCTTATTTTCATCGCGGACAACGAAACGATAATAACGAAGACGAGTCGAAATCGACAAGCATGTACGCAACGTGTAACTTTTAAATGTGGAACGCGGTTATGCGCTACTTTAACCTCTTGGCGATGGAATGACGTGCCACGCACGTCGAGTATATTTTGTCCCAAATCGCAACATTCCCTTGGTTTCAAATATATTTAAATTTAAAAAAGACAAAACAAATGACAAACGATAAGTTTGTCAGTTAATAATATCTGCGCAGTGACGTCGTACCGACGGGTACAAAATGAAAGCGACGAGTTACTGAGACACGGCTCGGTCACTCGTTATGGTCCGCGAACCAGTCGCCAGCGCAAAGGGGAGTACAGGGTGGGCGAAAAATCGCTTCCTACCGTGAAAACAAGTCCGTGATATTTTTATTTACGTACATGGCGGTCGATGGCATACGATTTCGAAGGAAATAATTCTCGAAAACACAACGAGAAACTCATCTTCGCTCTTGGGCTGAATTTGAAATTCGTAAAACTCGACTGTTTTCTTCTTTTTCTTGTGTTTTGACGTGACAAAGTCGCATTTTGACGAACAAAGACAGGCGAGAAGAAACGTTTCGGCCCACCCTGTGTGTACGAAACGGCGCGTGTACACCGACGCTCGGCAACGATTTGCAAAGTAAATAGCGCTTTTAACCACGCGCGTCGCCGCCCGCCCTGCTATTTGTTAATTATCGCGATTATGTAACGCGAGCATCACGGCCCTGTCCCCGTAGAAAAAGAAACTGCTTGCGCTGGTTGTTTGTGTAACCGTGATCTCCGCTGCTTGTTTCTCATTAATTTGGCATCTGTTGCATCTTGCGCGATACACGCGCGTGACACGCCTCTTCGCTATCCGGGGGTTGTAATATCCGTATTCGGGGGGCGGCTGCGCGCTCGTACGTCCCTCGGCCGGGGTTTTCTCTGATTATTCATCTTCTCTGCATCAAAGCTCCGCTGCTCGTGTAATAAATAAACAAATAAATATGCGCGTACGTGCGCGTGTGCAGAGTGTCCTTCCTTTTTCCGGTTTTAAGAAGAAAAAAAAAAAAAACGTGCGCTTAAAAATTCTTCTTTCGAGATAGAACGGCGTAATGAGTAATAACGTATACGTATCAAACGGCGTGATAAATTCGTAGAGATGGATGGAGATCGAGGACCAATTTCCCTCAGCCTCCAAGGTCATTGGACTTTTGCGCCATTGGATTTTTACGCGCGAAGGGTGGTTGAAGCAAAAGCTGAAACAAGAGCGCTCTAGACTTTATAACGCGTTACGCACGTCGAGAATATTTGGCGAAGAATTGCGGGGCTGGGGAGAAACAGTAAAATGTAAAATAGTAGATAGAATGTTTTTATTATTTTATTCTTATTATAAATATTTTTAAATATTTTTATTATAAATATTATTATTATAAATATTTTTAAATATTTTTATTTTCTCGTGTGTGTTTGTAAATATTTTTAAATGTTTTTATTTTCTCGTGTGTGTAGTTACATATGGAAATAGTATCGTGAAATAAGTATTTCATTAAAATATGGGAAAATAATATTCCATTCAAGTAATATTTCACAGAGTAGTAGTATTTAGAATAATGGTATTGCAACTAATAGTATATACAGGGTGTTTCGTAACTTGTGGGAGCCTATCGACCGTAAAATAATACGCCTAAAAATAATGAAAAAAAGTCACATAATATATGTCCTGTCTGTCTTCGTTTATGAGATACAATGAATTTTCTGTTTTAATTACTTTTACAAAAGATGCTCGAAATGACCACGTTGCATTTGAAGACAAGCCTGCACGCGTCTTGTCATTCGTCTGGTTACTCTCTCTATCATTCCTGGTGGAATTTCTCGAATTTGTCGGAAGCCTTGCTCTATTCTATTTCGTAGTATTTCAGCATGTTNTTATTTTGCACTCTCTCTCTCTCTCTCTCTCTCTCTCTCTCTCTCTCTCTCTCTCTCTATCTCTCTCTCTCTTTCTCTCTCTCTCTCTCTCTCTCTCTCTCTCTCTCTCTCTCTCTCGACTCCACCCGTTTAATGTTTGCTTTTAGCGCCCTGCGCATGCGCGGACGTCCTTTCCCCCACCCTACGATCGTCAAGCGAATTAGCGGAAACGTCTGGTAACTGGAAGTAAAAAGAGAGGACCGACCGGTGAAACGATGCCGCAGGCACGCTGGTGGAACGCTGTTATCGCGAGCAGTCGGCCTAGGACGTGGGAACAACTGACTGCTTCCGGGGGGTCAGGGACGTCGAGAGGCAGAACATCTGCACGTTTGACGGCTACTGAGTCGGTAGTCCACCGGCCGGCTTCCGACAGAATACATTGTCGCGGCATGGCGAGTGGTCCACCTGGGAGTAAGGTCCTCACCGAGGACAATGTCTTCACCAACCTTCGAAAAATGGAATATGCAGTGCGTGGTCCTCTCCTTCTGCGCGCTCTCGAGATCGAGAAGGAACTCCAAAAGGTAAGAAATCATGGTCATCATCATCATCATCACATATATATGTATGTACATACCGATAAGAGATAACTGATCATTTCCAGTCACCAGTTTCCGTAGCTTAATCCTGCGCTATCAAGGTCTTTTGCGAGCCCGACAGAATACCGATTTTACTCATTGCACTGCAAAATGGGAAGATTCCCTAACCATTTTGAACATTTGAATTTTATAACCTTAAACGATATGAAAGTACTTTAGTGAATTGCAGAATCTTTTATGTACACCAAGCTTAAATGACTTCATTTGCGTTGTTAGTTTGAAAAATATTAATATTCCATTGCAGGGCTGATTCGCGTGATACATCGTGTTATACGCTTTGGTATCGAACGCTTCCATTGAAATCGATCGACTATTTAAATGGACGCAACCTACGGGAATGAAATTCGGTTATAATGGTAATGTTCGATTTCAGCTGTTTCGGATAATTGACAGCTACGATAATGAGACGCAAATGGCATTCACGGTGTAATTTTACATCTGTAAAGGATGTAAATAGTTTTGCGATGAATTGTGAGAACAGTACATTTTTGTCGGCTATTATATCCCGAATATTTGTACATGGAAGTTGTATTCCAATGTCATTTAAAGAAATCTGTTATCTGTCTTTTCTTTGATTGTTAGTGACAAGGTAGATAATACAGATAATATATGAGAGGAGTGTGATTAGATGAAACTTTAAATCAGTTAACAAATATATTTTGACGTGGCTTACCAGAAAAAGCTCATCTAGTTAACGAATTATACAACGTAAATAAAGTAATTTTAAACGTCCTTAAGAATATTAATGCTTAAAATTTAAATTTACTGATACATATATATATTTTACATATTTTTATAGTTTCTATATATTTTACATGTTTAAATAAAAGTACAAGAGAAAAAGGAACATTTTGTTTTATAGTGGAGATTAAATAATGATACATCGAATACAAGTTCGATTGGTTCCGATTGATGTTGGAACCACCTGTCGCTGAGGCTTGACTCAAGGTGTAAGCCACTAAAAATAGTATTCAATTGACGTCGATTAGTATAAACGGATGTTATGCGCAACAAAAATATTTTATTCACTTTTTAGATAAAATTCCAATCGAACTTTACTTATGTACAAACGTAGATATATACTGTATTTAATTATGTAGTACAAGAAATACATACAGACGTAATTGCATTATGAATGAACATTTAAAATTATGAAACAGTATGTGTATGCTGTACATACTTCGTAATGCTTCATAATTCGAAATTAAATAAATTATAATTTTGTTGTTTAAAAATGGATTTTATTTCTATTATTTGTATGTTTATTACAAAAAGAAAAAACAAGCATAGAAACAATATGTGCATATACTACATAATTATTGTACATGATATACTTATATTTATAATTTTCAAATTTCATATCATTTAAGAACTATAAATTTTTCAGCTTTTTACAATTAATCGTCACTGAAAACGAGCATCATTAATGTATCGAATAAAACGAATATTAATCAGTGGCTGGTTCAAAAACGAGCTTAGTATGTAATAAGAACCATTTAAATGGCTTATTTGTTTGACTGTGCAATTTGATACCATAAACTGTAAAGAAAGATCAACATACAGCAGTCTTGATGTGTATGTTAACTCGTGTTACACATCAATATCTGTTACATGCCAGTTGTGTCGAACACAATATTATCTTCAATTCTAAAAAAAAAATGTACGAGAATAAATATAACAGTTTATGTAATAAAAGATAATAATTTTTGTAAAATGTACAGTAGCAGTTTTTACAGAAAGATAAAAGTAAATATTTGTTTGAAGAATTTAGAAGCTTACAGAAATAAACTTTATGAGTACCTATAAATGGTCTATATATTTTATACGTCTATTTGTTTATGAAAATATATAGCTTCATTCAGGATAATCTATTTCGTAACTACGTGACTTTTGCGATAAATAGTCTGTGATCGTTTGACTTTCTGGAATTCTTGAAGTGAGTCATAAAGAGGGAATAATGCCAACGATAGTATTTCACGTCATAGTTGTTTCATTATAGGTATAAATGAAACAATTGCCCCGAGATCTTCTAGTTTTTCTAGAACTATTATCAGAAATTCATTTAAAAAAAGCTCCAATTGGTATTGATTAAAAACAAGTGTAAGCATGTCTGAGCATCATAAAAGTTTAAAATTTTATTTAATTTTATGCTTGACTTACATGATTATTATTCTGTACATATTGAATATGAGTAATACACTATACACAATGCATAATGCTTGCTTGATTGAATCGATACATTTAAATGTTAAACAATTGCCTCATACAAAATGAAAGAAAAATACAATTTACTTAGGATCTAATAAAAACGATAAGTGACGAGGAAAATCCGATATTTGCGCTTTCACTCTGCTAAACCTGCAGACTAAATATAATTTATAATAAAAGCAAAGGAATATTGTAAATTAATAATCTTATACAAATCATGATTATTATCATTCACATATTGTAAAATGTACATAAAAATAGGTAATTAATTAAAGAACGAAGTCTCAGTAAGTTTCATATAAAAAAATTATAATAGTTTAATGAGATTAATATTATAAAAAGCTCAAAATGGCATAACACTTATGTATACCTAATTAGTTACAAAGATAATTAATATTTAAAATATTAATAGAATAATATTGTTTTGTAGTATAATTTTTATTTAAATATATCAGCTATGTAAATTTTATTATAATTTGTAAAGTATATTTTATATTATTAAGTATATAAATATACTAAATTTGTATATTAATACGTTATTTTATTTCAGGGAGCTAAAAAGCCATTCAAGGAGGTGATAAAAGCGAACGTGGGGGATGCACACGCTATGGGCCAGCAGCCTATCACCTTCTTGAGGCAAGTACTGACCTTGACGGTGTCGCCAAACCTTCTCAATGATCCTAGTTATCCCGAGGACGCGAAAGAACGAGCCAGGACTATATTGTGCCAGTGTAAAGGAGGCAGCGTTGGTTCGTACTCGGAATCGGCGGGAATCGAGGTCATCCGGAAACATGCTGCGCAATACATTCAAGATCGTGATGGGATTCCCTCTGATTATCATAACATCATCCTCTCGAACGGCGCCTCAGATGGAATCAAAGTGTGCAGATTATTTCTCTTGTATTTCATTGTTAAGCACAATAGGAACGATATAACAAGATCATAAATTAAGACAATAGTTTTATGATTTTACTATATGGTTTCTATACATGGTGTTTCAAAATTATGAGCCAGTTTAGCATGCTGTAAAAGAAAAGGAACATTTTCTGTTTAGTAATATGATGAAGATGGATAAAATTAACTATTGAGATTCAAAAATTGATAAATATTATGATTTGATAGATATGCTAGGTTAGAATGATGCTGATTAGAGGATGATTAAATATTTGGGAGAAAGCGAAAGCAAAAATATTTATAAAACAAAGCAAAGCAATAGTAACAGAAGGTTTGGACAGACTACGTTTGTAAATGTGAAATCAGCTATATATTTTTAAAGCTTCATTACTAAAAGAAAAAACCAAATTGGATGTAAAATTAAACAATTACCTTTTGTTTGATGAACTTGTAGTTCTGAAACATCTGTGTATTATTTTAAATGATCAGGTCACATATTACGCAACTACAATCTTTGAAGAAACATTTACAATCTGTTAACAAATGTCCAAATAAAAAATTCAGATTATTCTGTGACCTTCAATTTAATTTTGAAAGAGTATATGAACAATCCATGTAATTACTTTTGTTGCATTTATGTTACAGTCTTTTCTGAAACTGTTCAATGAGAAAGTAGATGGAAAACCATCGGGGGTGATGATCCCAATTCCACAATACCCTCTATACTCTGCCACTCTGGCTGAATTTGGCTTGGCCCAAATTGGTTACTATCTCAATGAGGAGAACAAGTGGGCGTTGGATATTTCCGAATTAGATAGAGCATTAAGTGAATCAAGGAGAATATGTAACCCTCGTGTGTTGGTCGTAATAAATCCTGGTAATCCAACTGGACAAGTCCTTACGCGGACCAATATCGAAGATATCATCCGGTTCGCCTATAAAAACCATTTGTTCCTATTGGCTGACGAAGTTTATCAGGATAATGTTTATGATAAAGACAGTGCCTTCCACTCGTTCAAGAAGGTGATGACAGAGATGGGAGAACCTTACTGTAAAATGGAGCTGGCTTCATTCATGTCTGTATCTAAAGGTACACTCTAATTTGAAATTAAGTTGATTTTTTACTAATTTAATTGCTAAATATATTATAAATATTCACTATTTTCAATATGTCTAGTTAAGTAATAAGTTTAGAAAGTAGTGCCTACGTCAGATTCTTATAATGCTTGATATGGAATTGTTCAGTATTATTTTTGGAAAATTCCAAATATTTGTTGGAATAGATACTAAGATATCTCTTTGTACGCACGTGTTTCAGGTTACATGGGAGAATGTGGAATCCGCGGCGGGTACGGGGAATTTGTCAACATGGATCCTAAAGTAATGGCGATATTGTTAAAGTCGATCTCAGCGATGCTGTGTCCTACTGTTCTTGGTCAGGTAGTGATGGATGTTGTGGTAAATCCCCCAAAACCGAATGAGCCATCCTATCAATTGTTTGAAAAGGAAAAGCAGCACACTTTATGCTCTTTAGCAGAGAGATCTCAGTTGGTAGTTGATACTTTAAATAGCATTCCAGGTTTTAAGGTACGTTTTAAAAATTTATTATAGAAATTTGTCATAGAAATTTCAAACATCATTAATTTTTCACGCGTGAGAGTTCCTACATTTTTATTGAAAGAAAAAAAACTTCAAGATTTCAATTTTTGATAGGTTAACCCAGCTATGGGTGCAATGTACGTATTTCCGCGAATCGAATTGCCCAAAAAAGCCATAGCAGCAGCGGAGAAAGAAGGTCAACAACCTGATGTCTTCTACGCGTTTAAACTATTGGAGTCTACCGGAATCTGCGTAATACCGGGTTCCGGTTTTGGACAGCGACCTGGAACCTATCACTTCAGAACGACTATCTTGCCACAAAAGGAAAAAATGAAAATGATGCTCGAGAGTCTAAAGCAATTTCACATTAGATTCCTCGAAGAGTACAAATAATGAATATAATGGAAATTTTCATGCATTTTATTTCATCCTGAACGTGTCAGGGTTATGGATATCATACGGCAGTATTAAATTTCCATAAAATTGTCACAAATTTATTCGGAGGAATTTTCAAATGTATATTATTTTGCATTTTCCAACGAAGAAATATTATAAAATGAATTTATAGAATTATATTAGATCTGTTGTGTCTGGCACCGAAGGGATTATATGATTCTATGTAAATGTATTATCTACACGAAATGAAATTCACAATTCATCGAATACTTGTATATAGTATATTGTAGTTACGTTTGAAAGATCGTACGACATAGAATCGATGAGCTTATTATTTCACAACCGTTGGAATGTATGGTGGGTGTTTGTACGTGTGTACTATAATTCGCGGATAACTGACAATGTTTTTTATAATACAACGATATTGCCAGATTACATTGCAAACAAATTATATTGAAAACTTGCATTGAACAGACTATAACTTGTTTAGAGGTCTAGAGAAATAAATTGTTAACGTATAAGCAGGATATACGTATATGTAGATGAACCTGAAAATGAAGTTCACCCACCAGAGAAGATTTATGTGTTCACATTTGTCAAAGATCCTCGACGTTAATAAAAAAAAAAAGTTCAGCATACTGAATATTTTAGTAATTAATACTGACACGTAAACAAAATACGTAAGAAGTTCACTAACTCGTAAATAGATATGATTGAAAATCGCATCAAAGATCTTGATCCGATAAAGAGCTACTTAACATTCAAGTTTTAAACGAGATCAAAATGATCAGGTGTTCATTCATGCTCTACAAACAACTGTTATGCTCGTTTTACTGAGTGTTTAAACGATTATATATTCGTTATTTAAATAATTTTTGTGGAACAAAAATTTAATGTATTTCAAAGAAAGATATATCAGGAAAACGAATTTTTCGAAGAGGAAACACAAAAGAAACAAAAAATAAAAAAATAAATATATAAAATAAATCGACTGATTATTATTTAAAAAATATGTGTATATATATATTTTTTTTTTATTGAAAGCTTTCGCTGTTAACAGAAATTCTTGGCGAAATTGAAAGCTACATAACTAAAACTTTAATTCAAAAGGTACAAATTCTACAGATCAACGGCGAGCCTCTCAATCTCCTCTGCGAAGAATCTCATGTCAGCCTCGGTGAGCCCAGAGTTTTGCAAAACGAGTCTGAAAAAGTTAGGTAACTCGCATAGAGGCTGATACGTGATCAACATCGAGCCCTTCTTCATCATACGCTCCTTCACGGCTGGCCCGATTTTCTGGAGAGCCTTCGATAGTTCGTCGCCTTGCAAGTGACGTTTCGAGGGTGGCACGTACCAGAAACAAACGTTGGTGCACTCGGGTTCGAGCATCAGCTTAAAGCCTTCTCGGTGTCTTATGTAATTTGTGAAGTACCGCGCCAGTTCGAACACTCGGTCCACGTGTTTCTCCAATCCTCGAGTGCCCTTCGCCTTCCACATAAACCAGAATTTCAGCACGTCTGCCCTCCGGCCGCACTGAATGTGCTTGTCACCACTGTCGAAAGAAGTATCATAAAATTTATCAGGTTGAAAGAGATAACTGGCTTTTGAACCGTGCGCTGCTTGCAGGAGACCCTCGTGACGCAATAACAATGTCGAACATTGCTGTGGAGCGGCCAACAATTTGTGTGGATTCCAAGTGACAGAATCTGCCAGCTCGACGCCAGCCAGGAGATGCCTGTGCTTCTTTGACATCAAAGCTCCCCCTCCCCAAGCTGCATCTACGTGGTACCACAGATTGTATTTCTTGCAAATAAGGGCTATCTCTTTTAATGGATCGAAGGCACCTAGAACTGTAGTTCCTGCTGTGGCAGAGACCATCAAAGGCACTGCATCTTCGTCAAGAGCTCTCTTAATCTGTGCTTCTAGGTCTGTTACGCACATCTTTCCTGTACTGTTAGTTTTTACTTCGTAGACATTACTAGTACCTAATCCCAAAAATGCACTGAGTTTCTTGACAGAGTAGTGAGAATCTTTGGATGTGAAAATTATTAATCTGCCAGCACCGGATAAACCTAACTCTTTCAACTCGGGAAACCTATAGTGCCGTGCCAGATTAATTGCATAGCCATTGGCAATAGAACCACCAGGGCAGAATATTCCTTCACCTCTGCCATCCTTCCAGCCAACTATCTTTCTCATTTCGTACAGTACCTCCTCTTCCATTAAGGAAAACACTGGAGAAACTTCATAAGTATAGACTGAAGGGTTCAAGGCGTCTGTTAACCATTGCCCAAGAAGACCATACGGATCCACACTGGAATATAACTGATTTATGAATCGAGGATGGCCTGTTTTTACGCTGTATTTAATTATATTGCGGGCAAGAGTAGCAAGCTTTTTATGAGATGATCCTTGGTCAGACAATTTTAAATCAATAGCTGATTGAAGTGCTGCTGGTTCCATCCATTCCACTACTCTGTTTTTCCTTGAAGTTCCCTGAAAAATAAGTTTGTTGTATAATATAAAATTTGTTATTTAATACTTTCGTAACTAGTGACTCAGTATTTTGTTCTCCAATATTTTAAGTTATAGGTATAAATTTTTAAATTGTTTCAGGTGGATAGAAAAAGTTATCCATCCTGACAGAGAACAAACATTATAGAAGTCACAATGATCATTAATTGTTATCATTGACAACATTCAAAGAATTGAAATTAATTGACTGCAGCTTGAAAGCTTGAAGAAATTGTTAGTGAATAATGTTTCTGTGATTGAAATCAGAATAATTCATTGCCTCAGAGAATTGTAACTTCCTAAAAATTTCCATGCATTAATATAAGAACTAGTTTCTTTTCTTCTGCGACGCAGTTTTTCTTCTATTCTTATTTTATAATTCAGCTTGAAAATAGAGTAACCTGACAAGCAACTTACGGCGTAGTTCTTCGTGCACGAACGCATAGCGAATCATTAATGAGTGAAGGAAAGCTAACATAATTACGTTTGATTTACGTTTTGATGATTAAGAAAGAGGAATACATCAATTTTATAATTTAATAATTTTAAAATTTGCTTTAATTAAATGATGTAATTATCTCGAACGAAGATTTAAATTTATCTAGAGGAAATGATTATCATTATTTCACTTCTATTAAAATTATAAGAACAATTATAACAATTATAAAAATTTATCTCAATAATATTCACTAATATGAAGTATACGTGTTCAATTTAAAGGATCAAGAAAGCAAAAGACAGAAAAAGAAAAAACATTTCTATGAAATGTTTAGTACACTTTATTAAAATACGGAGGAAAAATGAAGGAAAGAAATTTTTACGGCGGTAATGTTCTTGACGTGTAAATTGGATAATTCAAAGTGAATGGCTTTAAAGTAAAAAGATTGAAGGCGTTCGAGTGTAACGTTAATTGTAGAAATCATATTTTTTGTTCAGTTTTACCTCGACGAGTAAAACTATAAATTTCTTCTAGTAACATTTTATACATGTTATATGCTCCTTTAAATTATCTAAAAAATTTTTATTTAAACTTTCTAATTTATTATTAACATTGAAATGTTAAAGAAGTTATTTATATTAAAATCTAATTTATTGAAAAAATAATTAGTAATGAAAATTTTAAAAAAAGATATTAATCCAATTGACTTGGTTCAAAATTTTTCAATTTCTTAATAATACTCAAAAAATAAAAAAAGAATAATAATATATCTTATTCTGTATATTAATTAATTATTATATTGAATATACAATTTGTAATTTAAGTAAGTTTATAATATAAAATTGTGACTAAAAATTATTATTCAAAGAACGGGTAAGAAGTTGCACTGTTTCATGCGGAAAATATAACAGGTGCTTTCCAGGTTTTTTCAAGTCAATAAACCCTGATTGAAATGCCAATGTAATTTCCAGAATCAAAGTGCGTCACGCACTTTTCTCCTTGAATTTTTCCTGATCGAACTTGGAATCGTTCTTGGAATCGTGTTCCATAATCGTACAGATTCATAAAAACGTGTTAATACACGTGATAGTACTATCAGGAAAATAAATCGCAAAAACTGAATGAAAGAAACCAACATGAATGATCTAGATCTTCTAATTCTCGTGCGTCATAATTCATGTAACTATCAACTTATTTTTAGTAAATAAGGCGTTGCAAATTAATGAACTTCGAGTAAAATTGCCTCAATTTAAAAAAAAAACAAAAAAATATTTAAGTGATCTTTTGAACAATTTACTAGAAATTTTAATTCACTTTATTGCATAATTATTCAATTCTATTTTCTTTTATTCTAAATAACTTGTCAAACGTACACTAATTTATTCCAATAATAATTAGAAGAAAATAAATATATAAATATATATATATATATTCTTCTAACAATAAATTTTAACAATAAACTTACCTCAAAAACTGCTTCTTTCAGAAGTAGATCGACAAAACTCTTCATAAACTTTTCATGGACCTCTCGCACTGGAAGACTTTTATAATTACAATTTTCTTCGTTGTCTTTGTTGATAATAAATTCTGGACAATTTTGACAATCCTCTTCATCGTCGTCGGAAGATACACGAGCAGGATTGCTTTGTAAACTGTTGTCACAAACTTTCCCCAAGAAATTATTTCTTATTTGATCAGAGGAGACGCTCAAAGTTTCCTCGTTGGCCGGCATGGTTGCGCATCGAGGTTTTCTTCAATCTGCTCCGCGTGGTGCTCGTACAGTTTCCTTTATACTAATGTCCACGGACCAAGGACAAGATTGTTGCGTGTTAACTACCTTCAGTTGCATTTGCTTCACCGAGATTCGCGAGATTGGTTCTCCTTTCTTGCCTGTTTTTCTAACGGATATCGCAAACAAAACCTTGGATGAATTGGGAAATTATCCTCTTTTCTCTTTTCTGATCCAACAAATAGAGCGTCCATTTGCTAAGAAAAATGTTCAGAATACAATAGTAATAAATTTGCATTTTACTTTAGCTGTCTAGTTTTTATCAGGATTAATTACTATTTTTCTTCTTTTGTTCCTTTGACTTTACACCAAGCACTCCTTTGTTGAAGATTAATCAATTGGAAAATTATAATAATATTAGTGTATATTGGTACACAATTTGACCTTGGAATTATTCTTGAATTATTCTGCAATTATTCTGTAATTTAAGAAAAAAAAGGAATAAAAAAATATATTTAAGTAAAGAAGATAGATAAATATTCAAATAAGATGCTCATTATTGATAATGATAATAACTGATGTTTCTAGTAGCATTACATAATTTTATTATGCCTGTGAGTTATGTGTATGCAAATTTGGATTTTCATCATCCATAACATATAATTAAATGACACTCAATCTTTTCTAGAAACTTTACTATAAGTATCTAGACATACTATAAGTATCCTAAGAAAACTCTTGAAATCAGTTTTAAATATTTTTCAGCATCAATCAAAATTGTCTGATTAAATAATGAAGATAATTAAAAATAATTAAAAATTAAAGATCATGATAAGTAATATTTTTGTGAGATTTCATTTGAATTAAGAATTAAAGGCATATAGATAATGTAGAGTTCGATAATGATTGTATACATTCCAATAATGCGACGAAAAAAGAAAACACTTATGTCATATACATACGCATATATGAATATGCATGTTGAAGATCATGATGAAGTGCGAATATATCATTCACATATCGCGTGTACAGTGTCTAATATCATTAGGATGTGAGTTTCTTGAATTACAACCGCCGAGAGTACCAAATTTCAATCAACACGAATAATACTGTTCATATTTTGTATTAAATATGTTGATCTGTGTATTCAAGGAACAAGATCTCTGAGAACGAAATATATTCGTAATCGAATATTAATCATTAATTAAATCATTAAACATTGTATAATTGTATTATTTGATGTTACTTAATATTTATCTTATAGGTATGTTTCACCTGTGTTACACAGTATTTAGAAATTTCTTATAGTTTCAAAAATTAATAATAATTGCAGTTTTTAATAACAGTTTCATTTTGTGTTATACAAATATGTTTTTAGAGAAGCCAAACGTACCTTTCTGTTTACAGAAGAATTATTAGTAGTTTAGAAAAATATTTCGTGTTTTCAGGTACTTAGTGTCTTAGTACATCATCTAGCATAATACAATATATTATTCTTTTCGTTTGAATCTAGTCAGCGTAAAATTATAGACCGAAATCCTTTCAAAAGTCAGATCTGGACCAATTTAACAAATAGAGATAATTTCTATCAACATTAGAATGACATTTGTTTTATAAAAATATAAATTGCAATGCGAATGATTAATAAGTTTCATTTCACTCACACTCTCACATTCATTACAACATCGACTACATTTACAGGAAAAGATTTACTAAGTTTCCCCTTTGAGATTCAAACGTATTTTTAGAAACGCATTACAAGTGCATATGCATCAAGAAACGTCGCTGTAAAACAATGACGTAAATAATAAAAGCACAGGCCACAAATTTCATTGAATTTATTTTTAATAAAATATATAAACTTTGATAAGTTATTTTATTAAAAGTTATTCAAAATACTTTGTATGCAAAATACTCCTAATCAGTAAGTACTGGTTACGAAAGAATTTCAATGAAATCTGTTTAAGATAACTTTTATATCTGCAAATATATTTTAAGTACATGATTCCGAATCATTTTCATTGCTTTTTTTTTATTATCTGATAGAAATATATTTAAAATGCTATGCTATATCTATATATTATATATTTTAAAGTATATAATAATATTAATATATATAAATATAAACTATTTCATTTTTCATTATAACAAAATATCCTATATTAAAGAGCAACAACGTTAATCAATACCTTACAGGAAGTTGCATAAAATTTACAAAATAGCACAAGTTCTGTTTAAATCACCAAAGTTTTAAATGCATAGAGTATTAAATGCTTAATTGTATGTCAACATTTTACAAACTTGTGTTTCTCATAATTACCAATTGTATACATCCCTAATCATTGGAACATTACTTTCCCTTAGAATACCTTACATAGATTATCACCCAGTTGCACAATACCAGTAAAAAATTAATTTCTTATGCTTTGTTTTTACACTTCCTTATTTAAATTATTACAGTAGTTGCATTTAAGTTAGCTTAATAATGCATTTACTTCCCGTCAGAGTCGTGTCACTACACATAGTAACATATTAACCGAAATAGGCACCGCAATTAGAACAACGCCGAGTCTTTAACAATAAGCAGCAAATTATTCCAAATGGAAAGAACAGGATTGCACACAGTAGTCCCAGACATGTAAAATCATCTTCCATTACGCCCACCTATGTTTTTAAAATCTAATTTTAATCCTTACTTTTCGAATTAGATATACAAAATTTATAAATTCAATAAGAAAAATATATGTTATAATTAAGAGGCCCAAATAAATTCACTCAATGCGAAGGATATTAAAATTAAATCCATTACAAATTACTTACTCTGCATGCAGGACATCCTCCAACTAAAATTATCTCTGGCATAATTATTGTGGTTGATTGTGTAGAACCATAAGAAGGTACATAGTTGTAATTATTAGTTCCACTAGTGCTAGGAAAATATCCCGGAGGTGGAGGCCAAGAAGTAGATCCTCCACATTGTGTTGCATTGTAACCTAAAGGTGATTGTCATGAAGAATTAGCTATATAAAACATTTCAATCTTCATACGAGAGAATAATAACAGGAATTACTTCTTCTGGTTTTGCATGATAATATTTAATATGCAACCTTAACAATGTATACCATATTGTCTATTAATATTGTATCTATATTGTATATTGTGTATATTGTATAAATATATATATAAATTTTTTTTAATAAGTTTTAAGTTACTTTCTAATATAAAAAAACTACATAATTATAAAAAGAATCGAATGAAGTTGAACAATTTCTTTTTTCAAATTTTATATACGATCTTCGTACAATAGGAAATGCCAAGAACTGTTTCAGGGTGCAGTCGATCGAACAAAATATGTAATTCGAACTCCTCAACTGCAATTCAAATTACGTCTAAACGTTAAGACGATGCATAATATTTTGCCCACCTTTTAGTGCGGTGGCCGCTGCGTAAGACGGAGGTCTATCATCCCCTGTAGTTAATGGTTGATTCTCCATCGTTTAACAATTGAATCAATCGCTTTTGTTAGCAATTCGTACGATTCAATTAAATAATTAGCATTGAGCACAATGGCTTTTTGACAGTTAGCACTGCGCAATGATCCCTGGGCCTCGTGACACAATGTCAAAACAACTGGTGCATCACTACTTTCACTTGAGAGGATTCATTAAATCCCATAAGATTAAGATTTTGCTTTTATCTTCCCGATTAGAAATTGGAGCTTTATTGGCTGATGGTTGATGACGTCATTTCATTATATTGAGTTTGAATTTGATACAAATCGTTTCGAATTGCATGACTCACGTGCTGCGCCTCATCCCTGCGGTCGTTAGATAATGATATTCCATCAGTCGTCTATTTGTTTTTTTTTCTCGTACGATGTAACAGTCGTAATTTTTTACGTAATTAATACGAGCAATTCAACGTACGAGTCGAAAAGAGTTTCTAGATTGAATTGAAATGGATCGTTGCCCGTCGTGCGAGAATCAGGCGTAATTAAATTAGCAATCGCAACAGCAATTTAAATGAACAATTTAAATTTTCATTTTCATCGTCGAAGTTAACGTAAAAATCAAATTTCTTATTTGACTTTTTATCTGGAGTTTTTATCTTCCTAAATATTTGTTTGAAAATCATCAAATATTTATATAGTTGTCTTCGTTGTTCGATTACGTTGATTAAATTACATGAAGTGGATGTTAAAGTAATTAAGACCAAAACGGACAAAATAAATATGAAACGAAAATAAAATATTTAAATATGCATGAATTTATATAATTTATTAACAATTGAACTGTTTTGCAACAAATAAGCTTAGGTTATAATAAAGGTTAGGTTATCAATCCGTTTGCGCCCCTTATAGGCAAATGCATGAACCTGTACATTTAGTGCATGTATTTTTGGTCATTACAAATTTATTAAACTATGAAAATAGTACAACTAAACTTAAAATGATACAATTTCAACTAATATAACTAATGTACGTATAATTAACATAAAAAGTGGACGATATTACGAAATATTACAAAATGAATTGCGCTTGTTCAATTTTTGCGCCATTATGTAACACAGTATCGTCCACAGTAGACGACGTTTGGAAAATTTTCATTTTTTTCTAAATTCTCATTTAGAACAGCTAATAGCAATAGTGCATGTTTTGATGCATATTTTCAATAAACAATATGATAAATTACGATTTTCACAGATTAAAAAATGGAAAAATACAAGGAAGATTCAAAGCTCGATGCGTACGCTACTGGTCTAGAGATCTTTAGATTCCCTAGATAGTAGACAGAGGGTGCCACCTGACTCTCCTTCGTCGTTTCAGTTTGTCTCCTTGTGCAATTTCTCCGCTGTTTCGAAAAGAGGGTAGTTGTCATTTCTCAAGGTTTCGTCGTCATTCCGTGTGATCACGTGCAGTATGGTGTGAAACGTACTTTTAACTCAAGATTCGTTCTAAGTATCGTTGCTCCACCCATCTGTTGTCATTCTGAGTTCGTGATCGATTCGCGTTTTTCGTCGACAATACCGCAGAAGTTGCCGCGGATATTTGCCCCACGAAAGATGGTGCAGAACGATGCTCGACGAGAAACCGGTACATAAGTCACGATGGTGAAGATGCGAGATTCCGATCGGGCCGCGTGTGCTCCCGTGCCAGCCTAGCAGAGGGATCAGTGGAGCCTGGCGACGATGCGAGATAACTCCAAAGAGATGTTCATTATCAGAGCTTTGGAAAAGATCCTGGCTGACCGGGATGTCAAACGGTCGCATCTTTCTCAACTTAGAAAGTCCTGCGAGACTGCACTTGGTAAAGTTCGTCAGTCGTTGAAATTGCACTTCCTTTGGAGTAAATGTCAATACATACGTGCAATCAAAGAATCTTCAAGTTTATTCGTTGCACATTGTATTGCTAATGATCATTGTGACACATTACTCCAACTTAATATAAATGACTTGTACTTGGAACTAATTTTACTTTCTTGTCCATTGATTTTCTAATGTTATAATATGATCTTGTTTATAGAGTGATTGGTGGTAGGTTTGAGTTCACATTAAATTCTCTGTATAGTTTTACTTTATGATTTAGTGATTATAAGAAACCGCATTTCTTGGTCTTCACAGGAAGATTCAAATTGGGTTGATTCAATGATTTAATATATTGCATCAGATTGAACTTTGTTTCATCAATTATTCTTGATTTATTATGGGTAGATTGGATTATTCTTCATCTATTGTAAATAGTTTATATTAATTAATAATACGTAATTGTTAAAAGTAATATAATCATATTTAATGTCTCAATGTTGCTTAACTTTTAAATTCTGATACTTGATGCACATATATATATCTTAATGTGTATATAAATATGCATCTATGTATAGACAAGATATATTCAGAAAACTATATATAAGATACGTGTACTATTATATTATATTTTTGTCTATTTTTAAATATTTATTATTTAAAAGTTACTTCACTTTCTTTTATCTTTTGACAAATATGAAAAATAATATTTTTGAAAAACATGAAAATAAATGCATATTAATGTGTATCAATTCATATGTAATCAAATATATATCATTTTTCAGATAACTTGAGAAATGAGATCAAAGAAAGCTCAGGCACTCAAGTGTCAACTGCTTTGCCACAGCCTCGCAGTGATTCGTATGTCATCTCTGCAGAAAAATATTTTTTGCCCTTTGAATTGGCTTGTCAGAGCAAATCTCCAAGAATTGTAGTCACTGCTCTGGACTGTCTACAAAAGTTGATTGCCTATGGACATCTTACAGGAAATGTACCTGACTCTACAGAGCCAAATAAGCTGCTCATTGTACGCATTGTTGAGACAATATGTGGATGTTTTATGGGGCCACAAACGGATGAGGGAGTCCAGCTGCAGATTATAAAAGCTCTTCTCACGGTAATGACAAGTCAGCATGTCGAAGTTCACGAGGGTACCGTGTTACTCACCATACGTGCAGTGTACAGCGTTTATCTGGCTTCAAGGAACTTGGTTAATCAAACTACAGCCAGAGCTACGCTCACCCAGATGATCAATGTTATTTTCGCGCGCATGGAGACACAAGCGGTAAGTCTAATAATTAATATTAATTAATAATTAGTACATTAATTTATATAAAAAAATCTAATTTTTCTCCTTTCAGGAAGAAGAGACCATCCGAACCGAGACAGAACAATCTGAAACGACTAACGCAAATTCCACTAATTGTACTTCTGGTGGAGAACTCGAAACTGAGACAGTAAATCATGAAGAATCAACTACGGAGGGCAGTCAAGAATCACAGTTGATAGTTCGAGGAATTTTGGAAGATGTGGTAAATTCCATTGTTCCTGAGGATTCGACAAATGTAACTACCGTAACTTCGGAGGAGGCTAGCTTAGATCAAGTGCCTATAGACGAAAACTCCGATGAGACTGTTGCGGAGAACGATAATATGGTCAGGGCAAAATTTACTCATGTACTGCAGAAAGATGCCTTCCTGGTTTTTAGAGCACTTTGCAAGCTTTCCATGAAACCACTGCCTGATGGTACTCCAGACCCAAAGTATGACGAATTTTTATATTGGGATACAGAGGGTTATTTTCGAGTTGATTCATATTTGATTTTCTTGTTGTATATTCTTTCTAGGTCCCATCAGCTCAGGTCGAAGATTCTTTCATTACAATTGCTTTTGGGTATTCTGCAAAATGCTGGACCGGTGTTGCGTTCTAATGAAATGTTCGTCATAGCCATAAAACAGTACCTCTGTGTAGCACTCTCAAAGAACGGTGTCTCTTCCGTTCCTGAAGTGTTCGAATTATCCCTAGCATTATTCCTCGCATTGCTGGCTCGTTTCAAAGTGCACTTAAAGATGCAGATTGAGGTTTTCTTCAAGGAGATCTTTATGAATATCCTCGAAACCTCTAGCAGTTCCTTCGAACACAAGTGGATGGTAATTCACGCTCTGACTCGTATTTGTGCGGATGCACAGAGTGTCGTGGACATCTATGTGAACTATGACTGCGACTTGTCAGCTGCGAATTTGTTTGAAAGGTTTGAAAGCTTGAAACTTTTACATATTATATATTGCAAGTTAATATATTTTTTTCTGGAAAGATTTGATTGTTTATATTTCTATAGGCTTGTGAATGACTTATCGAAGATTGCACAAGGTAGACAAGCACTAGAATTAGGTGCCTCACCTAATCAAGAAAAATCAATGCGAATCAGAGGCCTTGAGTGCTTAGTGTCAATTTTAAAGTGCATGGTTGAGTGGAGCAGAGATCTGTATGTTAACCCAAGTGTTCCAGCTGATCAACAGCTTCCATCGGAGCCTCCTGATCCTCCAGTGGAACCACCTCTACCGCGTTATGGAAGCGCTGGCAGTTTATCCTCAGCAAATTCTAGTCTAATAGGCAATAAGGAGATTCCAGACTCTCCTGAGCAATATGAAGTACAGAAACAACAAAAAGAAGTGTGGGAAACTGGAATCGACATGTATGGATTTATTTTCTTTTTGCTTGTTTCTTTGATTCTGACATTTAAAGCATCAGGTTGTCTCAAACTAAAATTCTGTTACTTCTTTTAATGAATTAATTCATATAATTTTATTACATAAAATTGATTATTTAAATAAACATGTAATAAAAATTTATAATTATAATTAAATTTTGAATTTAACCAGATATCCGGTGATAAAATGTTGAACGTACTTTGCAGAAAAGATTTCCTGGTATTTTAAATCGCTGTAACGATATTTTAAAAATCAATTACAAGCAGGCACGCGCTCTATTAATTAAATTAATATTCTTACCTCTAGTTTTAATCGAAAGCCAAGCAAGGGAGTACAATATCTTCAAGAGCAAGGTCTTCTAGGTAATTCTTCTGAAGACGTTGCTCGTTGGCTTCATATGGACGAACGACTCGATAAAACCGCGATAGGCGATTTTCTTGGCGACCACAATCACAATCAGGTGATGTACAGTTATATCGATCAAATGAACTTTGCCGATCGCGATTTAGTTACAGCCTTGAGATATTTTCTCGAGGGTTTTCGGCTGCCTGGTGAAGCGCAGAAGATCGATCGGTTAATGGAGAAGTTTGCCAGTCGATATTGTGAATGTAACCCAAAGTAAGTATCTTTTTGACATTAATATTATATGAAGATCTCGAATAAAAAAATATATCATGTTAACATATTTCCATCTTGTTTTATATTTATCAAGATTCTTTTTATCTATTAAATGGCACAAAAGTCAAGAAATCAATAAAGATCGACTTGTTATGTGATCTTCATATGTAATATTATTATATAACGTATTTTATATTATGTACTGTTAAATTAATTATCTATTTTTTTTCGATTGTAGTAATGGATTGTTCACAAGTGCAGATACCGCATACGTATTGGGCTTTTCAATTATTATGCTGACTACTGATCTCCATTCGCCTCAAGTGAAGAATAAAATGACCAAAGAGCAATATATCAAACTAAACCGACGTATCAGCGATAACGAAGATTTGCCCGAAGAATATTTGTCGAAAATTTACGATGAGATAGCCGGCAACGAAATTAAAATGAAGTCCAATCCTAATCGTCCTGGCAAGCAAGGTGAATAACAAATTGAAATGATTAATTAAAAATCATTATATATATGAGCAAATATAGAAAGCTTCATTTTCAAGAAATTCAATTTAAAAAATGAGTATTCACAAAAATTTAATTAATAATTTTAAATGTGTGTTTGATGTTACAGTGATATCTAGTGAAAAGAAACGACGACTATTATGGAACATGGAAATGGAGGTAATATCGACAGCAGCGAAAAATCTAATGGAATCTGTCAGTCATGTACAAGCACCGTTCACCACAGCTAAACATTTGGAACATGTTCGACCAATGTTTAAAATCGCGTGGACACCGTTTTTAGCCGCATTCAGCGTCGGCCTTCAAGACTGTGATGATCCAGAAATTGCCTCACTTTGTCTAGATGGCATTAGATGTGCAATACGCATTGCTTGCATATTTCACATGACGGCAAGTATTTTTGCGACATCAGCAGAATTTTCAGTTCCAAGTGGCAATTTTATTCAGTCATCAGCTTTTACATTTGAAATTTATTTCTCTTTTTTAAATTATAGTTAGAACGAGATGCATACGTACAAGCTTTGGCGCGGTTTACTCTGTTGACTGCAAATTCACCGATCACCGAAATGAAGGCGAAAAACATCGACACGATTAAAACTCTGATTACTGTAGCTCACACCGATGGTAACTATCTTGGCAGTTCTTGGCTGGATGTTGTCAAATGCATCTCCCAACTCGAACTTGCTCAGCTAATTGGGACTGGAGTCAGACCACAGCTCCTCGGCCCACCTTCGAAGCCACATTTCCCGTCGCCGTTGGTCAACTTCAACCTAACACATAATAACTCCCATCAGAACAATAATTTGAATCTCAGCTCGTTGGATCGTGAGTGTATTTTTATATTTTTGACTTAATAATTTTTCACGTAATAATTGGAAAAATTGCACGTGCCATTGGATATTCTTAAAAGATGTCACGATTATTGCTATATTATCATAATTTATTTTACGTATCTTTTAGCAAGTGTAAAGGAATCAATAGGAGAAACAAGTTCTCAAAGCGTCGTGGTGGCAGTTGATCGAATATTCACGGGTTCCACCAGATTAGATGGTGACGCCATTGTAGAATTCGTGAAAGCTCTTTGTCAAGTTTCACTGGAGGAGTTATCACATCCAACGCAACCTAGAATGTTCTCATTGACCAAAATTGTAGAGATATCTTATTACAACATGGGACGTATCAGACTTCAGTGGTCCAGAATTTGGCAAGTGATAGGGGATCATTTTGATAGAGTTGGCTGCAGTCCCCGTCAGGACATCGCTTTCTTTGCAGTTGATTCTTTGAGGCAGCTTGCAACTAAGTTCATAGAGAAAGGAGAATTTGCCAATTTCCGATTTCAAAAGGATTTCCTCAGGCCGTTTGAGCATATCATGAAGAAGAACCGGTCACCAGTGATTCGAGACATGGTAGTCCGTTGTGTCGCGCAAATTGTACACTCACAGGCTCCTAATATACGATCAGGATGGAAAAATATATTCAGCGTGTTCCATCATGCAGCTAGCGACAGAGATGAATCTGTAGTAGAGCTTGCATTTTCTATGACTGGAAAGATTATAAGTGAGTTTGAAGCATAATATATAGTTTTAATTGCTTCATCTTGTAAGATAATATATTTGACATATATTTTCAGATGAATTATATGCCGAAGATTTCAGTATCATGGTAGATTCGTTCCAAGATGCCGTAAAGTGCCTCAGTGAATTCGCTTGCAATGCCTCCTTCCCAGAGACAAGCATGGAGGCCATAAGATTGATACGTTCTTGCGCGTCATATATTGATGCCAATCCGAATCTCTTCGCGGAGGGCATGATGGATGACAGTGGAATGGTATCTGAAGAAGACAGAGCTTGGGTAATGATCGCATATTACATTTTTTATTTTGACGAATTTAGTAGTCGAAAATTTTTATTCTTTAGGTTAGGGGATGGTTTCCACTGTTGTTCGAGTTGTCGTGTATAGTAAGCAGGTGTAAGTTAGACGTTCGAACACGAGCGTTAACCGTTCTTTTTGACGTCGTGAAGACGCATGGAGCTTCTTTCAAACCCCATTGGTGGAAAGATCTCTTCCAAGTCCTGTTCAGAATCTTCGACAACATGAAACTTCCTGAACAACATACAGAGGTACTCAAGAGATTTTGGCAGTCTGCATTATTCATTAAAGCGCAACAATTTTTATAGTAAACTAATATTTTATACATACATTTCAGAAAGCAGAATGGATGACAACAACATGCAACCATGCCCTATACGCAATTGTTGACGTATTCTCACAGTTTTACGACATTTTAGGACCTCTTCTCCTAGAGCAATTGTACTCCCAGCTACTCTGGTGTGTGCAGCAAGACAATGAACAACTGGCACGTTCAGGAACCAATTGCCTGGAGAACCTTGTGATCAGCAACGGCATCAAGTTCGACGAGCAGACTTGGGAGAAAACTTGCAGTTGTGTCCTGGATATCTTCGAGAGTACCCTGCCGTCCGCCCTACTTACTTGGAAACCCCAATCGCCTAATAAAGAATCTGATCTAGATGTAATTACAGGAGAGGCGGACAGTCACGTGGGAATTCTCAAAAGGAGCAACAGTTCCCAAAGTTTAATAAACGGCGAGTCAATAAAGAACAAAATTTTCTCCGCACTATTGATTAAGTGTGTCGTACAGTTAGAGCTGATTCAAACGATAGACAACATCGTCTTCTATCCAGCTACGTCTAGAAAGGAAGATCAGGAGAATTTAGCGTTAGCACAGGCGGACATGTTCAATGGAAAGTCCTCTGAATTGGGTGTAAGAGCTGGTGCAGACCAGCAGAAGGAAGAACAGGGCATGTACTACGCTTTGACTACTACGCATCTATTGCAATTAGTCGAATGTTTATTGAAATCCCATAGATTCGCTAAGAGTTTCAACTCCAATCACGAACAACGGAACGTGTTGTGGAAGGCTGGTTTCCGGGGCAACGTGAAGCCAAATCTACTCAAACAAGAAACACAGTCGTTAGCCTGTGCATTGAGAATCCTTTTTAAAATGTACAGTGACGAAGCTCATAGAGCTGATTGGAGCAAGGTGGAAACTAGGCTCGTTGAAGTGGCTTGTGAAGCGCTAGAATACTTCCTGGCACTTTCCAACGAGGCTCACCGAGATGCTTGGACTCCGATACTGTTGTTGCTTCTGACAAGAATCTTGAAAATGAGCGACAATCGGTTTGCTGTTCACGCGTCCAGCTGTTACCCGCTACTTTGTGAAGTTATGTGCTTTGATCTCAAACCGGAATTAAGGTCTGTGCTGCGGAGATTCTTCCTAAGAATTGGCCCGGTATTTAGGATCACGCAGCAGTAGTTGTAACGAGTTTTTGTAAAAAGTGAGGTGATATAATTTTTTGACCTTAAAATTGATGAGAGAGATTCTTGCAATTTGAATTAGGTCAAAGATTTTTTTATTTTAGATGCGTTATATTGAAAGAGGATGGTTAGTATTGTACAAAATTTTTGAACAACTCAAAACGAGATTGTTCTGAAATTTTGTATGCTATTATGACAGTTCAGATTTGAATAATTTATATAGTATCTTCTTTTATCTTTAATTTGCAAATTATGACTTGTACTTCTTGCAAGAATTTCTTCTGCATATATCGTAATGCAAATTGGAATGAAACAGTTTTTGATTGAAATATAATTTTCTCTCGAAGAATAAAATAAAATAAAATAAATAGCAAATACTGGATTTGTTCGATATTTAAACGAGAACGTACGAAATAAAATGTCGAACAAAATGAAATGATTACACGTGTTAGTAAAGGGGAAAAGCATAATATGTATGTATTGTATATCTTCAAAACCTCCTTTGTATTTGACATGTTCTTCATTTTTATAAAAAAAAGGGGACTTCAAATGAAAAGTTACATGTATAGTCCCAACAATATGTGTGCAGAGTATTTAATAAATAGGGTGTTTTCTGGATATGACAGAATAGATACTTTTGGAAAGAAAATACTGACAACAGTAAATTTATATTCAAATAAGTCGTCTAGATTTAAATTCAATCTTGTACATTATTTTAACGTAATTTCATCAAATCTGAATTATTTTATTTATGATTGAAAATCAAAACGAAACGTTCTAAACTATAAATTAATTACAGTTATTTAATTTAACAAGGTAGAAGATTAACAAATGTTAATAAATGGAAAGAATTGATCTATAAAATTATAGGGAGGGGATCTTATAAATAGGAGATTTCTCTTACGGAATGGACAAGAAAGGCCTTTACGAAAAACTCCTTCATTACCAGGAAATTCTCTATTTATCAAATGTTTTGTATAATCAATTATTATAAATGTATGAAAAGTGTCTCTTAAAGTATACTGTATTATAGGGAAAAAATAATGGATTTCTGAGTAAAAAATAAGATGATTTCCAATATTTTTGTAGAATTGATTAGTAACTTTGTAACTCTTAAATAATTTTAAAACTCCGTAAATGAATAGACAAGTAGAATCCTTAACATTTTGCTTTTTACTTGGAAATCTTGTTTACAGTACATTTTTTAAGGCACTTCCTGTATATTTATATAACATACTTAGGAAATGATGGTATAAGCAAGAAATGGCAGATATTTAATTAAAAATAAACCAAATGCGTTCTCGTTCAATGGTATTTCTTTATTTTTTGTAAGTATCACGATAGTATACTCTTGATGTTTTATTAGGAAAAAACGAGCACTATGGTATTAAAGTTTGAAGCACTAATTTTTCAATATTTCTACACGCTTGAAGTTTTCATTAATCTTTTCTTCTCGTTTTTATCTGTCGTGTTTTTTACTTATACTCAACATAATAATAATAATAATATATTTAAAAAAGATCAAAATGAGATAAAAAGAACATAATGCAAAGGGAAATTTAAAAAAGAATCTTGTGTAATTTATTTACTGCAAAGTTTCTCATTTCTAGCTTGTACTACTATTTTCGAAATACATAGTCTGTGTATAAAAATGCAATATGCGCATAGTCATCACCGAATAGTATAAATATCCATCGCGGATAGGTGTTCAAACAACGAGTAATAACTATCCTGATAACTCGCTAGGATCAATCGTTATAGACATAGAAACACTTTAATGATAAGATATGAGAAATCTCGTGGACACATGTTGCATGTATATTCACATTGCATAGAAACTATTTATGCTTAAGTTAGACTAATTATTTACATAATGCAGCCTTATTTAAATAAATTCTAGAGAAACGAAATCGTTTTCTTTCTGCGTTACCTTGTTATTATTAAAAAGACCACTGCTGCTTGTCAGACATGTTATATTTTATTTATGTTAATTTTACTGATAATAATTTAATTTTATTTATACTTATATTATTGTATTTATGCCTTTCTAGGTTGGATTTTCAGTTAATGTTACAATAAACTGTAATTAGCGATCAGTAACGTTGTGTGTTTTTAAAAGGAGTAATTCGGAGCCGCTCCAAACCACTCTTGGATGAAAGCTAGAATGTCATTAAGATTTGAATCCTGAGGAGCCTGGCGAGCAGTGTTGATTAACTTTGTCCAGTCATCACGGTCTGCCACATGCTGACCCTTGACAGAAAGCGATTAATCATTATACTCTGAAGAAAATTAAACAAGAATTAAAAATTCATTGATAACATTTAAAATACCTCTGCAAATCTAATTATTGGACCTCGAATAGGATACCCAGTCAAAATGCAACCTTGAAGATACCCAGAACTAACAGAGGGGGCAGTCAATGATCCTACATAAACTGATCTGTGATCCGTAGGGAGAACTTGCTCCACTTTCTGATCCATAGACATAGCAAGAACCCATTCACGAGCCTCCTCTCTCTGTTCTGCTGTTAAACTCAACGTCTCTGGCAAAGGAACTTCCACAGGAAAGTCTGTTACAGCCAAATCTTCAACATCCATCACAGTATTATCACCTTCTTCAATGCATTCCTCCAAATCAAGAAAGTGATTCAGAAAAACAAAAGCCTCGCTGTTCCTTCCAGCTGCGCGTGCTTCAATTCCAGCTTCATAGTAAGCTCGATCAGCATGAAGGATGTCTGTGTACCTCAATAAAGTAATGGAGGCTTTCAAGACTAATCCAGAAAGTACAGAATAATCACGACAACCACACTTCACTGTTGAATAATGTGTAGCTTCGAGTAACCTCTCGAATTTCGATACTGCATCGGATTCTGATGATTTTAAACCTTTCCAGAGATCCAGGAGTACAGTTCTCAAATGAGCTAAGTATCTGTATTCGTAATAAGCCTGGAAGACCGCACAACAACAATAATAAATAATGGACCACTATTTTTTACGTGTTATATATCAATTCAGGAATAACTTTTGTGACATAGGATGTGTACTTTAATTTATAATCTCACTATTTCTCTATGTCAACGTGTTATTCTTACCTCCGAGTTCAGAATGCTTTCTGACAACTGTAAGTAAAGGTTGAAGTTTTGCTGGATGGGAGGAGCTCCGTATCTGACATACAACTGCAAAGCTTCCAGCGGAGCATTCCCTTTCAGAAGTTGCACCGCCCTTTGTGTCACATATTTGTGTAAAACCTGGGTTCCTTGAGCGCTAGCGGTTTCAAACACTTGGTTCCATTGACCTTTATTGGCCAGTATCTCAAGGCCAGCGTCTGCGTCTATTTCCACAAGTCTATCTATTTGTCCATCCTTCAGTATTGCTTCCTTATATTTCTCTTCCAGGTAAGGCTCTATATCCGGTGCTAGTTCATTCACAATTCTTTTGGCTTTTTCCCATTCTCCAATTGCAGCCAATGCATCGATAGCATCTTTCAATCTGTCTGCCTGTAAAAATACCTGAAGAAAACAGAAGAAATGAAGTAAAGTGCCATCCATTTACACGTCGGATATTTGACAATAGAGTGACAACCTGAGCAGCCACAGCGTATTCTTCAATGGCAAATAACCGTGAACCAAGGTCTCCACCGACTTGGGCAGCAATTTCTGGATCAGCCTGATGAAGCAAAATGTCGGCAGCCTTGATAAGAGACGACCTGGGCGCTTGAGGGTCCAGAATTAAGATATCCAGAGCAGCTCGCACTTCACCAACCTCCAACCACTTTCTGGCTTCTTCAAATGCGTTTGTACCGGCAAAGGAGGTGCTCTTTTGACCCAGTTCACGCCTGAGATTCGCTTCTTGACTAGGCAAATACTCTCTGCAAACGCGTAATGCTTCAGACCACATTCCAGCTTTCTGTAACATTAAAAACATTTAGAAACTCTACAATACAATAATATATATTGCGTGTATTACCTTGTAGTGCTCGATAATCATTTCTGGCTTGTGGGCTCTCAGTAGCAGAGTCTCAGCCAAAGAATAGTCCTGTGCTTCAGCTGCTTCACCAGCCCTGGCAATGAGAACTTGAGCAACTGCATCTTGGTTAATTGATTGGGCTACATCTTCAGCAGCCTCCCAGTCCCGGGTGTGAATGTACATCTGAACAGCCTCCATTGTTCTTCCAGCTTTGATAAATTCTTTCTCTGCCTCAGAGAAATGGCCTGCATCTTCCAGTGCCATGGCATGTCTATAGTGAACTTCCTTCTTCTGGTCGGCACTCCCATATTTGACAATCTCTAGAGCCCAGTCGAACAGATCAGCCTCGCAAGCTAATTGCAGACAACCATCCAAATAATTCAGTCGCATCAACAGTCTTGCTGCTAATTCCGGTGCCAGTGTACGTGCCCATATTAAAGCCACCTGCAATGTGAGAAATTAATTTCGATTAAGATTTTCTGTATTTTTTCCATAAATAAACAAACGTCCAAAGATAGTGATGGAGACCTGTTGGGCCGCGTTATCTCCAGCGTGTTGCTTCGCCACACGAAGAGCATCCTCCCACATATTGGCTGCCCTGTAAGTAGCCACCGCTCCTCTCCAGTCTCCAGCTGAAACATAATGCTCCTCAGCTTCACGAGGTTTGCCAGCCTCGTTTAATTCGGCGGCCAAGTGCGCGTGAGTGGTCTCCAAAAGGCCTGGTCTGTATTTTGCCACTAATCTAATCATGTCTGCACGACGACCAGCCTTTTTGTACATTGCTATGGCTGAATCGTATTTGCCAATAGCAAGATACAGTTCCTCTGCGTGTTTCAGATCTCCCGCCTCGCAGAGGATCGTTGCATGTTTCGCCAAAACTTCGTTCGCTTCCTCAGAAGTCATGTACTCTTGGGCTACTTCGTGAGCACGGCTCCAGTTTCCATTTTGTATGTGAACGTCAATCGCACGTTTGGCGTCCCCGGAACGAATGAATAGCCTCTCTGCCAGATTCTTCTCGCCTATAGAGGCGAAATACTCGGCCAGTTTCTCGCATTGTTTCCTTATCGTGGGATCATCGTCTTCGATCACCTATGAAGGAAATTATTTAAAATTCAAATTATTCATGTCTGATATTATTAATCAATGGATAAATGGGAAAACACGAAGGAATATTTGCCTGCATGATTTGTAGGCCTTTTCTCCATTGTCGTGCATTGATAGCTGCATCCAGTGCAAGAGCAGTTTCTCCTGCCTCTATGAAATGATTAATAGCTGCATCATAATGGCCAGCTGAAACCAAGTGCTTGCCCCACTCTCGTTCAAGATCAACTACCGAAGTTGGATCCACTTTTCTAGCCAATTCCAGTGCTCTCGCGAATACTCCAGCTTGAGAGTAGCACTTGATAGCTTCCAGAGGCTCTGAAGTCCTCTCCAATAGCTCTCCGGCCAATTCCATTAGATCTGTCGCTTTTAACACTCTCACGATTTCATTGACAATTGATCTGTCTTCCAACAGTTCTTCATTAGCCAGAACAAGTCTGGCTGCTCGACCAGGTCGACGAGCATCTAGGTACAGCTTCACAGCACGTCGAGGATTAGTGGATTCCAAAATGGCAGCAGCTCTAGCCGCTTGACCACTTTCAAGTAGCCAGGTTAAATGTCTGTCTCTAAGCTCCTGGAGACCAGGCCAACCCCTATTTTGTGCTAAAATCAACGCATCCTCCCAGTGCCAGTATCTCTGGTACATGTCCAGAGCCTGGTCCAATTCATTTTGCTCCAAGTAAATGGCTTCTGCAGTCTTTAATTCGCCATTTAGAATTGCAAGCTTTGCCCAACAGTCAGGACTAGAAAGTGGATCGTGTCCGGACTCTGTACGATACTTCTCGCCGATTTCTATTATATTTTTCAAGAACCTGAAGAAGCAATAGAGTCACTTAATTATATCATAACTTTCAGGAAGATAGAGAAATAATGAAGAACAGATATAAAACCTGGAGCAAGCTACATCTCCAAGGGCAGCGTAGCACCTGGCAGCCACCAATAATTGTCTAGAAGCCATTGCGTTCCTGGCTACATTTTCCCACATAGCCTCTGCCTGAGGTCTGTCTGCCAGATCTTCTAGGAATAGCAAAGCTCTGCCAAAATCATTGTCGTGCAGTGCTGTGCCAAATTCTATTAACGGTTCATCAAGCAGGTAGGCCACTTTGCCTCCAAGTTCCTCCACCGTGACGGAAGTTCTCCCATCCTCTCTAACAATGTCCACAGCATCACCACGAACAGGGATTAGAGTGGCTACTTCAGGTGCATCGACGTTGTACCAGACTGCCAAAGTCTGGCCAGTTTGGGCTACCACTACGTCGCTGCCTAGCACCCAGGAAGCGAAACTAACTCCAGTCAACAATAATGTCCTTCCACCTAGTTCGTCGCTTAGCCATAATCTAAAATGAAGAATATCAAGAAAATGAGGAATGATGGATTGATCAAAGGTGTCTTTGAAGAGATAATTCGTTCATGTTGGTTGAGGAAAGGAAGTTAAATAATTATATATAGTTAATATATAGAAGAATGTATTTATTTGCTATTTACTTATTTTAGTAAAGATAAGAGATTATAGAAAATAATAGAATAAGATAATAGCACTGTTATATACTATTTTTTGTATAAATTATTGTAATTAGTATGGCAACAAATTAGTAGAAGTATGAATTTACAATAAGAATCTAGAAATGACTAAAATTATAAATTCGTATAGATAATAAAAGAATCACTTTCAAGCTATTACATTACTTAATCTGTTAATCTCTATGTATATTTAATATAATCTGTTGATCCATTAATCTCTAAATGATCTTGAACGGTAAGATAGAAATTTATTTATTAACTCGATCTTCGTTGTACTTATAAATTGAATTTTATTTTTAATTTCGAAATAATAATCCAATTGTTCAAACATTGTTCGATTTTCCTTATATGTTATCCATAACAATTAAAATAAGTACTTCATTTTTATAATATTTTGAATATTCCTGAACATTTTTAATGAATTTCGTGAAACATTTAAATTATTATTTATTAAACATTATTTACTTTGAAAGTTTTTAAATAACATTTAACTTCAAAATTGGTTTCTAGTTTCGAATGTAATTTACAGAAAATTAATTGCTATATCAGCGATCGATGTCCATCTATTCAACGAAATTTATAAATCTTTATTCGTGCATTCCATAAATTTAACGGAATATAAGAAGAAAACTGGATATTTAATTTTACAGAAACAACTAAAAACGCAAATAAATCATCTTAATTCTTTTCGTATATTAAAATTAGATCAATTCATGGTTATATGGAGGTTTAAATAAATGTATTACGAGATTTAACAAGAAACTACAACAACCATTTATTAAAATTCATGATTAACAAGATTTTACAACGACCATTTGCTTTGATTGATTACTAAGAACTAAGAATACAAAATGTTTTCTGCTTTCTTATTTTCTTCATTCTTTAGATTAAATTTTTTAAATATTCGCGCCTCCATAGGCATGGAAACGCTAGCGTCGCGTAGCGGTGAAACGATGCAACTAATTTATATTGCTGTCCTTGTTGCACGTTGTTGCTCTCCTTGTCTACCATGCATATATGTCTGTCCTTGTCGCACGCTGTTGCTCTCCTTGTCTAACGCGCGTATACGTCTATCCTTGTCACACACTACTT
>NW_025110698.1:0-31133 GCF_011392965.1 Frieseomelitta varia
TTTTTCTACCAAATATTTTGTAGACAAATATTAAACTTATATTATACATATTATTATATTATATTATTAAATTTCAAATTTGAGCATAAAAATGTCAGAAAGGATGGGAAAAAAGTGCTGTCTGTTGTTGTTAATTTTTACTCGGTTCGTTTGCTTCTCGACTTTTCTCGCGTGACGATAACTATGCTTCGCCGTACCTGTCCCATAACCTTCCGTATACAAATGTTCTCGCTTCCTCGTCGAGACGGGGAATCTCCCTTTGTTTCACATTACCTCGCGAGACAAATGCCGAGTCAGGTGCAAGTGAAAATTAAGGGAAAAAACCCTCTCGCGATCCCGCAATGCGTATGCGCAAACACGATCGTACAGTGATCTACGAAAAGTTATTACGTTTTCTTTTTTTCAGTGTTTTTTCAATAGTTCGTACGTTGACTGACGAAAATTAAAGTTACAACGCGTTTTGTTTGCTCTATAGAAATCTTAGGGACGTATCGACTTCCAAGTGCACCACGAAAGTAGGTAAAAGTCGTTGAATTTCAGCGCCGGAGTCAACGACTTCGAACTCCGAGTACACACGGTAAGAGAAGCACGTTAACCGGTGGATTGCAACCACCGAGAGTCGAGTAGTAGCCGTGATCGATAGAGGAGGTTCCGTGGCGCGTTCGTTCGGTACGTGTACAAGTATCGGCCCGTGAAGAGGAAAACAGAGGAAGAAGAAAGTCCTAGGTGAAAGAGAAACGGTCAGTACGGTGACCTGTGAGTCATTGTCGAGGTCAAGCCGATATCCAACGGTAGTCGGTCGGGTTGGAGCGTGCGGCAGCGACTGCAGCCGCGCCGCGGCGTAGGCGGAATCCGTGTTCGTGTTTATGCGCAATCGTCGGCGAAATCTCGCCGTCAGGGGACAGAATGAGAGGAGGATCCACGGCGAGTAGAACTCGATTAAACCCTCAAGTGGTCGGAACGGCTTGAAACCACGTGTGCCAGCTTTGCCTACCTTACATTTTTCCTCCCTTGTATATTTGTGTATTTATGTAACTTGTGAATCGTCAACTAGTTAAATCCTAGCGTTCAGCCATTGATTTTGCTTCGTCGTTCGTCGAATTATCGTCACCCTGTCAATTACGCGACGAGTATCCGTCCCCCCTTGTTAGCCAGGAATTTTATCAAGTGTTTTGTTTGGTACGCGAATTTATCGCTGTCCCGCAGCTACGCGCGATTACGATCTCACGGCGTGAAGAAAGGGAAAGCAACGAGGCAAAGGCGGTGGACCGGTGGGCCGTTAATTGTGTTCATCGCGCGATTAACGACACACACGTGTGATTCACCGGCGTTACAAGTGTCTTCGGTTCACCCCCGGGTCTCCTTTCTTCGGCTGTTTGCAAATTACCGGTGCAAAACACGCGCGCAAACGATCGAGAAATAAATCTCGCTTTATCGAGCCTTTGTCTTATATATACGAGGATTAAGCACACGGCTTCATCCGCGGCGATGAACTGCGGCCCGCATCCGAAGCCGTGTTAAAGCGGGCAGAATAATAGATAAAGAGATCTCCCGACAGATCGTGGCCGCAGTTTACGAGTATGCGCAACCGATTTACGTTTCTCGGGCTCGTAAATTCCTTCATTGGGACAGCTTCGACAGGCCAGCCAGCGGCAAGATATTTCTTCTTGAACGTCTTTGCGCGAAACCTGTACCCGCGAACAATTCAAAGAGCTTGTATGCGTTATCAATTGGATACCAATTGAACCGAAAAACATTTTACGTCGGAACGTTGGCGAGAGATTTGATTCGTTATTAGAGCGGATGTAGCAGGGGGTTGACCGAAACTGTGCAAACTGTAGGACGCGGCGATGGCGAGTAATTGGAACGCGAAACGAGTTCGTTGAATACATTTACATGCAGAGAAGTACAACTCTGCGAGAAACAACCCCGAGAAATCGGCCATTCGCTGTACACGTGAAAATACGCCGCTTGTTTCCAAGATGTTTGTCGACGATCAACGATGATTGAAGGCGAACCTACCTAATTGTGGACTTGACTCGACATTTCATTACTGTTGTCATATTAAACGTAGAACATGTTTTCTTTCCATACGTAATTCGGTTGTCGATTCCTCGTGAGAACGAGCGATGGTTTCTTCCGCAATCACGAGCCATTGTAGCGTTTCCTCCGCGTTGGAAGCAGTCCATCTGCGAAACACTATTCGCAGAGTGGATCGAGATTCTTTTTTCTTAATCAAAGGTTGGACGCCGTCCAAGCCTATTGGCCGAGCAACACGCTCGACTCGGAAAGAGCCGGGCGGAATCAACCACACCACCCGGGGTCAAGGATCCCGGATTTTTCTTTACGACGATCGTAAAAATCCCCGAGCCGGGGAAAAGCGGCGATATAACTGGCAATCTCGAACGATCCAGTTGTTGAAATCAACTAAAGCAACTAAAGAGGTTCTAATTTTAACGCCGACTTTCAGCACTTTCTTCCAGTGACGGAACTCAGCTTCCGCAAAGAGCGTACGGAAAGTACGCGAAAGTTACACAAACTCTTCAGACGAATCGCGCGGTCGAGATTACACGGGGCCATCGTAATATCGCGGAGATCATTAAAATTTTTATAGATGGCCCGATAAACGCGGCTCGTTGCCAATCGCCGAGAGGCGGGACAACGCGTCGATAAGAAGACAAGAGACTTCGAGACGTCGAAGCTTATCCTCGTATCAGCGAGGAATCGAAAATGACTGTACAGAAAATGAAATTATTTCGCAACGATAAAAGGCTGATACTCGACGATCACGCGATACCATCGTTAATACAGTTACCATTTGCATCACAAGAAAGAATGAATAGTAATTTTTCTTTCAATATATTTAAGTAGAAAATTTTCAAGCAGCTTAATATGTAATTTCAGTAACTTGTACATATATTCCATGTCGATACATGAAACTTCAGCGTTCTGTAATAAAAAACAGAAACAAATACCTAACAAAAATTTTGTGAGGAAAGCTTAATATTTCAGTAATTTGTACGTATATTCTATGTCGATACATGAAACTCCAGCGTTCCGTAATAAAAAGTAGAAACAAAAATGTAATAAAAGTTGTGTGAGAAAAAGAAGAAATCAAGAATTATTGAAATAACGATATGGAATGTAGACTAATTATTTTGTTCATTATGATAGTATTTTTTTTCTAAACTATTAGAGATATACCTGGAATAAGCAAAAACAAAAAACAAACCTAACCTAAACCGTGTCAACTCACAATATCATCTAAGTAAACCAAACGTGCAAACCTAAACCGGGTCAATTTCACAGTATCATCTAAATGAAACAACAAACGTACAAACCTAACCTAAACCGCGTCAATTTCGCAATATTATCTAAATGAAACAACAAACGTATAAACCTAACCTGAACCGCGTCAACTCACAATATCATCTAAGTAAAACAAACGTGCAAACCTAACCTAAACCGCGTCAATTTCACAGTATCATCTAAATGAAACAACAAACGTACAAACCTAACCTCAACCGCGTCGATTCACCATATCATTTAATGCAAGCGAAACAACAAACGTACAAACCTAACCTAAACCGCGTCAATTCACCATATCATTTAATGTAAGCGAAACAACAAACGTACAAATCTAACCTAAACTGCGTCAATTTCACAATATTATCTAAATGAAACAACAAACATATAAACGTAACCTAAACTGCGTCAACTCACAATATCATCTAAGTAAAACAAACGTACAAACCTAACCTCAACGGCGTCAACTCACCATATCATTTAATGTAAGCGAAACAACAAACGTACAAACCTAACCTAAACCACGTCGATTTTACAATATCGTCTATCGAAATTTTAATTAGCCGTAATTATGTCGCGTTCCGCGTAGCAAATCAATTAAATCATCCGAAGTGTCGAACGTCCTGATGTTCCGACGCTGGCTAATTAGTCTCTTCGTACACCCTTGCCGGGGAGGGGATGTGGCTCTGTGCGAACCTCGTGTGTGCGGCGAGGTCAACGGTTCCAGCATGGAACCGCAAATTACCGTGTGTCCGCGACACAGAGTAAACAGGCCAGATCTCTGTCTAAATCTCCCTTCTCCCCCCAATCTCTCTACCCTTTACTCCTCAACTTGCTAAACTTTTACACCTCAGATTTATCTCCGAGATGCGACTTGAGAAAAAAATTCTCGAACGCGGAAGCGAAAGAATTCTTCATTTCTGTTTTAGAACGTTTTTTGGCTTGTTCGAGGGGATTGCGTAACGATCGAGAGAAAGAGAGCAACGTCTTAACGCGGTGACGCGCGCGTTACGAAAGCAAAAAACGGAGAACTTTCTTCCAGCATGAGAAAAAAGTCTACGCGTTCAGAACAGAGGACGTTACACCTTTACGACTGTGTGGCAAATGCAATTATCGCGGTTGACCGTTCTTCGGAGAAGAACACCGCAGGGGATACAGAAATACAGCGGATATAGGAGCCGCTTAAAATGATCACCTTGATTCCCTGTTGATATTATTATCTGTGCGAAAGGAACGAACGAGGAGAGGAAGGCGGATGAAAGTAACGTACGTGTGAAGAAAGAAAAAAAAAAAAAAAAAGTGAAGTCTTCTTCGCGTAAAAATAAACCGCAACCGAAGAGGAAACATCGATCGTGCTTTCTTCGCTTGCCGTAATTCCTCCCGCGGCGCGAGGGTAACACTGACCGATAAACGTTTCTGTTCGTCGTAAATCGGTGTATCTTCTCTCAGGCCCGCTTTACCGTGGAGACAACATGGTAATTTCGAGTGCACTGGTCTCTCTGGGTAAACGAGTCGATGCGCGCGAGGGTCGCCCGAGCAAAGTCGCCCCCTTTAATCAGCCAGTCACTCGAATTTCAATGAGACCGGACGCCGAACGATCACTCTTGTCGATTTTGTTGAGAAACAAGAAAGTTCCGAGCTGCCCGTGCTAATTAAACAATATCCCAAAAATAATACATAATATAGAGTGGGCCAAAAGTTCCTTCCCACTTATTTGTTTTTTTTTTTTTTAAATAAAATATCAAAATATTTTTATTAAATGTATAATAAAAAAAAAAATTACAGACTTATTTTAGTACAAAGTGATTTCAGGAAGCCTGTGTATGCATATACATAATAAATAAATCTAAATCTAAAGCGGGTGAGATAAATACGTATGACGGACGAACAGGGGAAAAACGACCCTCGTTGAGGGGAAACGATGTGGCGAGCGTGTTCGATCGGTTTCTTCGTTCGTGATGTCATCGCGACGAACACTTATCGAAAGTAGATTGCAACCGGTACTGAATCTGAATGAGACCGTTCGACTGTCGAGACGCCGACAAATTACGTGTCGCGTTTTACGCTTGCCGCTGACGATGGTTAATTGTCTTCGAGGAAAAAGAACGAGCAAGAGAGAAGAGGAAACGTGAGGGGGGGAGAGAAGAAACGTTGACAGAAGAGAATCTTAATAGAGTCGTCTGAAGGCACGATCTCGTGACGCGACACGTTCCTCGGTTCCGTTTCGTCGTCGGAGTTGTGGTCGCGTTAGGCCAGGCCTCGTTAATTCTCGCCCGTTAACTTTGTCGTTGCTTTCCTAATTAACGGAGGTCAGGGATTCCCTCTGCGGCGCGTCGTGATCGTCGAGAAAAAGAGACCACCCCGCAGACGGCCGGGGGTGAGGGGAGAAGGAGGTAGCCTCGTGAAAGCGTCGACTCTGTATTTTGACGCGTCGCCTTCTTTCAACGACTGCTTCGTCTACCTTGATTCCTTCCAGATAACTGACCGTTCTTTCAACCTCTCGCCCTTTGTGTAAATTTCTCTCTCTCTCTCTCTTTCTCTCGCGACGTTTTCTATCATGCGCTATTGTACACTGTTTTGTATGATAGTTTATCCCTCACGTGGTTCACGATCCGGATGAAAACCCTAAAGTTAATAAGCTTGACAATAACAGAGATGAACGTAACAGGATATACCGAAGCGTACTTGTTACTGTTGTGATCGAGCCCTCTCTCTCTCTCTCTCTCTCTCTCTGCTTCGATATTAGAACAAGGCTGGCGAACTTCGACCTCCGTTTACATGTTCCTATCGGATCGAAATTTACAAGCGATAAAGACTATATTTCCCCCTCGAGGAGGAGATTCGAGCCGAAAGTGGTTGCAACTTTTGATAGCCGGCGAATTCGTGTAACGATCGCCGATAAAAAAATCTACCTAAAGCCTTCGTTTGGCCCTCGGACGAGATTCGCTTCGGAACGGAAGTTTGGAGAACCGGCTACGGGAAAATTGTTTTCTGTTCGCGATACGGGAGGTCACGTATCGCGCAAACGAGACAGGAGTTAACTGTGCCGAAGCAATAAAGTACCGACAAAGCCCTGATCCTGGCAAGGGGAGGGTTTGAATCGAGGAATCGATCGAGGAGCGAGCGCAGGGCGCGCACCGGTGACATCATCCGAACGTCGACCTTCCTCCTGCGCGATCTCGGATACACGTCGTCATTCTGCTAATGAGAATTACGCAACGGGCATGCACGTTGGGAGTCCGGCCGGCGCGCATTCTCGCGTACCGGAATCACTTTCCGTGAAGCCAGTCCTCTCCCCGTGTCATTGCCGGAGGCTCGAATTCCCAGTTAATTCCCGACGATTAGCGGGAGAGACGACTCGCAGACACGGGGTGGTGCGTCTATCATGGGCGTCGTGAGTCGCGTCTTTGCCTTTGTTTCTCAGTCGTAAAGTAAAGATAATTATCGGAAAGTTATTCACCCGTTTTTCAGAGTTGCGTTAGTTTTGCGTGCAGTATTGGAATCGGCAGGCTCGAGGTGTACACGGCGGTGTGTAACATGTACGGTACAAATTGATCGGCGAGAAATCGGATATAAAGATGACGGAAAGATGAGGGTGGAAAGAGGGGTTGGAAAGATAGAGAATCGAAGCAGACGGAGATTCACCGATATATACGCCGTTCACCGGAGGAAGAAGCGGAAAGTGGGAGGATGGAGAGCGTGAGGTGGAATGAGAGGGCCGAGGGTGAAAGGCAAAGGGAGAGAAGGAGAAAGAGCCAGCCCACCCGACGAACCCCCAGAGAAGCGATGGCGGTGGGAGTATTGATCCGGAATGCCGGCGACCGGCTGCCTCGAACGCTCTCCTTTACCTTCTCTCTCTCTCTCTCTCTCTCTCTCTCTCTCTCTCTCTCTGTCCTTTTCTAGTTACTCAAACCTCTCTATCTGCCCTCCCCCTTTTTTTTTGTCCTTCCTTTATTCGAAGCGTTCGGGCTCACCAGCCTCCCCCCCCCCAACTCCCTGAAACCCTAACTAAACCACGAATTACTCGTTTGCCTCCTTGCTTCGTCCTCGATTTCAGACCTACGATCATCCGTCCTCTGATTTCACGCCATCTCTCTCTCTCTCTCTCTCTCTCTCTCTCTCTCTCTCTCTCTCTCTCCGTGCCTCTCACCTTTTCTCCTTCCGCCCGTTTCCTCGAGAATATTAAAACGACGCCAGAGATTGCCTTCTGTTTTTCGCGCGCGTCTTCCTCTCGATCGTCGCTGCTCGCGACACTTTGTGTCACCCCTCCTTCAATCCTAGAACGTTCGTTCTCTGTTTTTGTCTGTTTTCTGCGAAAGGAAGTCTCCTTGCCTCCGTCCGGAATAGTTTTCAATGCTGCAGACGTAGCCCCTGCCCATTTTAAAGTGAAACACTGCACTTTAAATATCTCGCGACTTAAATTCGTTCATTCTTTCTCTCTCCCTTGTTTTTTTTTTTTTTTTTTTTTTTTCTTTACTTGCAGATCGTTTTCTGTGTCACGCGTTCACCGTGAATTAACCGAGAAAAACGCGCGACGCGGTCCCTAAACAAACCCTTGTAATCCGAGATCGTTTGATCCGCGTTTAACGTTGCGCGTTGGGTAAATTCGCGTTTTCCCCCCTTGTGTTTGGAAACATTCGCTTCCGGTTCGTGACACCATCGATCAGCGACAATTGTTAAAGGGGAGAAGCACGGGGATCGAGCAGGTGGATCGGGTCCCCCTCTGGTATTCCTCTAGCATTCTTCTCCATCTCCTTTGTTCCGTGACCTACGGTCGTCTTTGTTCCTGTAGCTGGTGAAGTTTGTGTGAAGTTGCAGTCGAGGTTAGGCGGCTGTACGTGACACGATTTCGGGACCACGTCGTTCTTCTCGTTTTTCTTCTTTTCATTTTTATTTTTCTTCGTTAGGGCGGCACGTAACGCGGCATGAACGATCGATGCTGCATCGACGATCGCGTTGATTGAAGTTAAAATTGACGATCGTCGATTGAAGTTAAAATCTTGTTTGGTTTCTCGTGAAGTTTTCCCGAGAAAGAAGGGGAAAGGAGGGGAAAGAGCATGGCCAGCTCTCGTTGTGATACTGGCTTTCGAGGTTCTTTCGTTGCATCAAAGAATCGTGCGGCGGGCGAATACTCGTAAATACGACGTTCATGTTGCAAGGCCACGAACTACACTTGCACTACGCCCGGCGCAGGAGTACGTGAAAGTGCAGCCTCGCGTTATGAATGAAATTATAAATACGTGCATGCTGCGACGATCGTGCGCATAATTCGCCGGCGACGCGTAATTTTAACTTTGGAATACACATCTCCTGGCATCGAGCGTTTACGATGCTCTTGCGACTCCAGTTTCTCCGCCAGTTTCCAGTTCTTTTTATCAACCTCGCCGTCACGGCGACGTACTATCGAGAAAAGAAATCGCGTAGAACGTTTCCCCGTTATCTTGAAGGATAAACATCGGATCAACCGATGAATCGGAATTTGGTTTCTTATTTCGTTCGAGATAACGGGAGTAAAAAGACGACGGAGAAATCCGCGATAGAGCCCCGGAGTCGGAATCATTTTCCGTGTTGGACGTAGCCGAAGCACGCGGGCTCGTGGCCGTGATTCGCGCAACGCGAGCCCGATCTCTGCTAATAGCAATGAAATCGCACTTCCGACGTGCGACGAGACGCCCGCGTGCCGCAGTCGTCGCGGCGCTGGCCGAGTCCTAATTATGTTTTGGACGAGTCGCAAACCGCCGATTCCGGGCACGATGTCAATTTTCCGAGAGTAGAGACAACACTTCTCGGTGTCGTCATCCGCGGATGACGCGCTCCCGATGATCTTGACGATTCCCTTTCCTTTTTCTTCGCCGCGACTTCTCTGGCGCGTACTGCCTTTTGGCAACCGTCGAGCCATTTCTGTTTCTGCTCTCCTTCCTCTTCCTGTTACGTTACGCGCGTGTTGCGTCTTCTCGCGTGCTATCGCCAGCGATGTTCTCTTACGCTTGCGTATTGGGAAGGAGAGAAGCGGAATCACGTAATTCGATAAATTCATTGAGGCCACACGGTGGCAGCCTCTGCTGCTGTAGAAAGCAAAGTTACTTTGGTACCGCGCGACAACATGGCCCTCCGTGTCTCCTCCCTCCCCCATGGATAATTATTGTGTGCGGGCGGGCGCGCATCGATAAAGTAAAACCAATTAATCGTGATTGAAGTTGTCGGACGAACGACAGAGATAGAACGGGAGGGGGGAGGGAGGGGGGGGGGAGGCGCGCTTCTCCGATTATTTTCGCCGGTCCGGCCAAGCAAGGCAGACGTCCGCGACGCCCCGACGACGTGTTTCATCGCGCTCTAGAAAAGTTTCCTGTTTTTAATTACGTCGAGCGTGTGCCTGCCAGTGGAACCCGGGGCCCGGTGTTTACCGAGAAACCGAAAATAAATGAAGCGAGAAATAATCGAGGCGACTCTTCTCTTCCTGCCGTGGCCACAGATGCATATATATATATATATATATATATATATATATATACACATACAAAATTGTAAAGAAAACAACAATTATCTTCCCCCGACCTGAAAAATAAACACACAGACTTGTTCGGCCTTATCGAACAAACTCATCGAGCCAGGGAAATTAATTTTGTAATTTCTAATTTCTCTAAGGCAGATCTCCCGTGACCATGTTTCATGTCCTTCGTTACCTTTGCATCTTCTATTGTAGTCACACCGGACTACCAATTCCAAGACTCGTCGTGCTCGACGCTCAATTCTAAGGCTCGGTAAATGACTTTATTGCAACTTTTCTACGACATCCATAAGTCCAAGACATATTGCGAGAGACACATCCTGGGACCGTTAGAAAGTGCAAATATTTCTTTTTGGAACCGACCTCGCTCACATCTGCTAGCATACCTCCCTAACTCCCGTAACCATAGAATCCACAGCTATGTAAGACCAACGCACAAGGGAAACGGGACAGTTAATGTTTTGGCAATCGCACAGTGCGCACAGAAGTTCCGGAACAACCCATCGACGTACGACAGGTCACGGCTCGACTATCAAACTCACTCAAATTTTATCATTTACGAGTTCAAGCTCCATCTTACGACAATCTACATTCCTCAATCCTACCAATCCAACCCTAAACCAACTCTATCTTGAACCAGCTGACTTTCATTAACGTTGAAAGACAGCAAGCCACCGATCTGCTCAACGCTACTTATACGTCGAGATCAGATCGACACGCAACAGACTCTGTTCTTTTCTTCTTCTTTTTTTTTTTTTATTCAAATTGGCCATCCTTCCTTGCCCCTTTTTACCATTGAAACACCGTCAACACCGAGATCATCTCCTCCATTGTTAGTGAAAATGTTAGCGAGAATATCGTCCGATATTCGTTTCGTACGGTGACACCTAAAAATAAGCGAAATTTCATCGATAAAAGATTGATTCACGAAGCGACGGAAGGTCGAATCGGTGGGCCATTTTTACAACGCTCAAGTTATTTCGCTGTCTTTTTCGCCATATCGGAAAACCGTAGTCGGCCATAATCACGTGACTATTATCCCCCGCCGGTTAAACGCATTAGCAAGGTCGCATAGCTGGAATTTTCAGCCGGCGATTTCACCTACACTTTAAAATGCGTGGCCGCTCGCATCGCGAGCAAGTAGATCGTGATTGATCGTGATATATTTCACGCGTATTCGCGTTCGCCGAACGGCGTGCTTTACTCCTGATTGCAGTTTGCTCGAGCGAATTTATCGCCGGATGGCTGCACTCTTCTTTATGAAATTGATTAACATGACTCGTCCGTGTAGCCTTTTGTTCTTCGACTGTTCGTGCGCGATTGGGAAAAAAAAGAAAAAAAGAAAAAAAAAGAAGAACATCAAACACGGTTTTTCTATCGCCTGATCGACAATAGCCTGGCGAAGCTCGTGAATCGTGATACGTCGAGAGCCCCACCTATCGACTATTTTTACCGGCCACTTTAGCGGTTGTTCTAACGTCCACGATCGTGGCCAAAAATCGTTGCCTCTTCCAAGTTTCTTCATTCATCCGTCGGATCTCTTTCTAATATCTTTTCTTTCTTCTCAGCCGTAAACTTTTTACGTTGCACGCATTTACCGCTGAGTAAATTGGTAAAATCGACATAGATCGAGTTTGTCGCGTCGGTCGTTTCCCCGATTACCAATTAAAACGATCTCTGCCCGGAGAAACGGTTTAATGACTCGCTGCTCGATCATGCGTGCACGCGCGACTTCTGTCCACGACGCACAGCGTAGGATCTCGTAATTCTTTGCATTCACCTCCGAGCATCCTTTCAACTCGATCGCCCGTTCCTTTTGCCTCCTTTGTTTCTCCCCGTGCTCTTTCTTTTCTTCCCCTCTTCTTTATCTACCTTTTGTTCTTTTCCTCTCTCATTCTCTCAACCGCTTTTTTCCTTTTCTTTTTACCATCCCACCATTCACATTTTTTCCATCGAGAGAGTGGGGCTAGAAGCTCGCGTTAATTCGTTCCGCCTCTAGATGTTCCGGGTCATTTTCAATTATACTCGGCGAGAGATCTCTCGACGGCAAGGATCGAGCCGCGAAGCCGATCAAGCGCTGATAGAACGCAAAGTGCAAGCCAGGCGATATTTCACGCCAGATAGCGCGGCAGCTTTGTAATCGTTTTTGTTGCATCGATGCGTGATTTAATTCAGGAGAGATACTGCTTTGAATTGGTTGATCGGAAATAGATTTAAAAAAAAAAAAAAGATGAAAGATGAAACATTCGTGGGAATAATCGAGCGTGTTTGAGAAACGACAATTCCAACTGGACATTGGCAAAACATTGCTCTCGATTGTTTCGAGGATCATGGATTCCACGTTGTAACGAACGGGTATAGAGTATCATCATCGCGGAAGTTCGCTTTAATAAGCAAATAGCGACATTGGTTTAACGTCACGACCTTCTACATTAATTATCTTACCCGATGGCACACCGTATTCTGAATACGATTCAGAAAGTTGCAAAAGAATGTCGTCGAATGATCGTTAATTTTTATTTATCGGTTCGGTGCATCCTACGGATTCTTAGTCGAATCTGTAACTCTGTTTATCCGACGTATCGCTCGTCTCAGTCCAATTCACGGACCGCACCGCGGAGAACAATTTTCGATCGTTCAGTAACAAAATTAGAGAATAGCAACTTGCAGAGAAGATTCATTACCTGATCTGTCGCGACCTGCGACTATTTTCTTTTGCATTTGCCATCAAAGGCCACGATGATGAATGAGGGAACAAGTGGCGATGCGAGTTTAAAGTTCACCACCTAGGTAAATCAATATCTTACGAGCAAAAAGAGAGAAATAGGCAGAGAGAGAGAGAGAGAGAGAGAGAGAGAGAGAGAGAGAGAGAGAGAAAGTGGGGTTGACGGATGAAGAGAAAAAGAGGAAAGCGAGAAAACGCAGTTCCCTGTGTGCTCTGCTGCCCCCTGTCCTCCTTTTCTATCGCACCGATGAATGAAATCTCCATCTAACGTGGTGGAGAACATTCAACCCCTCGAGTAGACACGCTAATAGACCTTGGTAATTTATACCGCGAGGTAGCTATTTTTCTCGTTAAAAATTCTCGATAAAGTGCAACCGTGCGATTAGATGTCGTTTCATCATCTCTCGACATGTGATTTTCCTAACCTCCTACAAGAAAACAAATCTTATTTGCCCTGTCTCTCTTTAGCCGTAGCTTCCCTTCTTCCGTTCATTGATATTCTTCTTTGAATATCGATTTATGTGTATTCCCTTGCTGTGGCAGCTGACATCGCGATCGCGCATCAATTATGCAAAGGTATTAAATTAGGTCAAAACTTCGCTGTGACGTGTTTAAGCAAAACGAATTTCCGTTTTCGTAGTGCTTCTGCATGTTTTTGGGGAATTGTAATAATTTTATGATATTTTATGACTCGAGTTATCAACGACGAATAAAAGAGGTTTTTTTTCTATTGAAATTTTTAACACGTGCCATTAGACAAACTATAGGTTAGGTGCTTGCTTCATCAAGTAACAAGACATCATAGATGCTTTAAAAATAAACGTTGACTTGTGCGCGAGGCAAGCGTTATTCTCAAGGTGAAGTAAATTAGCAACAAAATGGGTAATTAACGATTAAAATTGACACCAAGGCAAGACACCGGGTAATATAAAGTGGAAAATCAAATATAAGCGACAGATAAATAAATTCAGTTTATGAACCCTCTACTTTTTCTTAAAATGTACTTGTCGTACAACGTGTTCCAATGTTATCAGGTGATTGGCAATTTATCAAGAGTAAAAACTTAAAATGGGACAGCGCTAAGGAAAATTGTAATTTATCACATTTTGCACAAAGAAATGAGCTTGAACGTGTTTAACCTCGACATTTCAAATACCGCTGCTGTGGTGGCAGGGAATTAAAAAAAAAATCACTGTAGCGCGTGAATGCTTCTTAAAGATATTATTACATTCTGCTTACAATGCTGCCAATATACGATTACGTATATACCGCGTAGCGCGCGCGTTTAAACCATAACTTCGCACTCGACATAACCTCAACTGAGATATCGAACAATTTGCCGGTACAATGACAAAATAGGAATCTATGGTTACATGCTCGCAACCGAGAAATACATTAAATAAATGTCAAAATACGATTACTATTTTCCATTTGTTTTTTGTTAAAACTCTTTTTTTATGTTTGCTTGCTAGTAAGAACCTTTATTCCAATCTTTTGCTTTGCGTTAACAGATTAAAAATTTAGAGAAAAATTAATTTGAAGAAGAAAACAAAGATAGAAAGCTCGATTAAATATCTGTTGACCAAATCTGTTTAGTAAAATAAATTTAATCCTAGTGGTGTTTTGATTTCTATCTGGTCGAAGCATTTGAGACCAATTTCGAAAATTAATCAAAAGTAACTTTTCAGGGTTTACTAATCCTGCAAAAGGATTGATAACGATATAATAACGATATTGATGATTGTAATTTACGATCACATATGATATAACTGTATCAATCAAATTTGCAAATTTTTATAAAAAAAAATTTATGTTGCGTCGAATTCAAATGGATTATTGAAATGTTGCAGATGTCACACCATCGGAGCAAGAAGATCTGTTCATCCGAAAACTTCGGCAATGTTGCGTGACCTTTGATTTTATGGATGCTATGGCGGATCTCAAAGGCAAAGAAATTAAACGAAGTACACTCAATGAATTGGTTGAATACATCACAGCCGGACGAGGTGTTCTTACAGAGCCTGTGTATCCTGAAATCATTAAAATGGTAAATGCGATGTAAAAGTAACATTTGCATCTGAATTGATGATTTAATTCCCAAAATATTTTCTATGTAATAATACGTTTGTTAAAGATTTCTGCAAATCTGTTTCGCACATTACCACCTAGTGAAACACCTGATTTTGACCCAGAGGAGGATGATCCGACACTGGAGGCAAGCTGGCCCCATCTGCAATTGGTTTACGAGTTCTTTTTACGCTTTCTTGAATCCTCAGATTTTCAGCCTACTATTGGCAAGAAAGTTATTGACCAAAAATTCGTTTTACAGGTACAATTAGCAATTTATAATGCATGACGCTATATATTTGTATATTTATGTACAAATTTATTATTTGTATATATTTATTTGTTATGTATTTGTGTGTATATATATTTGTCTTCTGTTTATAGTTATTAGAGTTATTTGATTCTGAGGATCCCAGGGAAAGAGATTTTTTGAAAACTGTTTTGCATCGTATTTATGGGAAGTTCCTTGGTCTTAGAGCCTTTATACGTAAACAAATCAGTAACATTTTCTTGAGGTATATATGAATACAGTAACAAAATTCATACGATACAAAGATAAATATGTATACAATAAATTTTTCCTTTAACTACTTATTTTTGTAGGTTTGTATATGAAACGGAGCATTTCAATGGAGTTGGTGAACTTCTTGAAATTTTGGGTAGCATTATAAATGGATTTGCTCTTCCTTTAAAAGTTGAGCACAAGCAGTTCTTAGTTAAGGTACAAAAAAATTGTTGAATTATTATTATTATTACTTTTAAAATGCATTTCAAAATCTTTGTGATTTATGTTTTACTGCTCTGTTATAGGTGCTGCTACCACTACATAAAGTAAAGTGCTTATCATTATATCATGCACAATTAGCTTATTGTGTGGTACAATTTCTTGAAAAGGATGCAACCTTAACAGAGCCTGTTATACGAGGCCTCCTGAAATTCTGGCCTAAAACGTGTAGCCAGAAGGAGGTAATGTTCCTTGGTGAAATTGAAGAAATCTTGGACGTGATAGAACCTAGCCAATTTGTTAAAATACAAGAACCTTTATTCAGGCAAATTGCACGTTGTGTGTCCTCGCCACACTTTCAGGTATTGGATACTAACTTTTAAAGCATAAGATATCAATAAGATACAGTAACATTTTTTTAAATAATAAGATTAATTTATGTATATAGGTTGCTGAAAGAGCATTGTACTTTTGGAATAACGAGTATATAATGTCCCTAATTGAAGAAAACAATCATGTAATAATGGGAATCATGTTCCCAGCATTGTATAGAATTAGCAAGGAACATTGGAATCAGACGATTGTAGCTCTTGTTTATAACGTTTTAAAAACATTTATGGAAATGAATAGCAAGCTGTTCGACGAACTTACTGCCAGCTATAAGTCTGAAAGGCAAAAGTAAGTTGCTTTTCATTTTATGGAAACTGAGATAACTGTTACAAGAATTCTTCTTTCTGAAAAACAACCAAACACGTTAGTAGCTTTTACATTATGTATAGAAATATTTTGTAATATCAGGGAGAAAAAAAGGGAAAAGGAAAGGGACGAATTGTGGAGGAAGCTAACCGAATTGGAAGTAGAACGACGTAATGTGCTTACAGCTACCTTCAACAATCCTCTTCCTGCCACGACAACACCTACAACACGAGCCCGCCCTTGAGCTGGTGAGTAACTAATATTTATTGGATATATAAATGTGTAACATATTCAACGAACGTATTATCATTACAGGTGGAAATTCACTCCCAAGCTGCCCAATCATTAGCCCTTAGTTTACGTCGATTGTCCATACACTACATGCAAAAATTACTGTTGTTAGTGGAGCAGTGTCTCACAATGGCATTCTTGACGTAATGTAATTTCTTTCATTAGTTACTAGCCTAAAGGGCGAAGTGGAGAAGAGAAAAAAAAATAAGGAAGAATCAGTAATCACAATTTTATTCTTCTTCGACGCAATGATAATTGATGAGTTCTAATATTTTTATTGTGTATATTAATTTCTACTTTTCTTTTTTCCTTTTTCTTTAAATAGCAATGAATTAAGTTGTACAATGTACTCAGTGTCAGCACATAATACGATGATGTTAGTCCCTTCTTAACTAAAGTTTAGCTGCGCTCGGTAGGAGGAGACGATCAAGATGTAAATTCAGATAGACAAAGTATATTGTTATAATATTAATTTTTGCATGTGACATTTGCTTCAGTTTTTAAATGGCTGATGTCCTCTCATGACTGACCCACCTTACTTTGATTCTCACCTCCAACAGAGCCAGCAGGGGCGTTGTTTGAAATGTATCATATATTCGTATTAATGATAATGATAACTATAACAAAACATAATAAAATTAGGTAAATATATAAATATATACATAATACAATATATTATAAAAATATAGTACTATTGACGATACAAGTTACACATTCACACATACACGAATACATCAAACTGTGGTAAATACGTGTAACGTACAGATCGATGTGCTACAAATACTAACATTGTGCTGACTGCATGCCCGCAGCAAATGGAGTAAATTTTTTCAAAGAAAGAGAGCCGTAACGGTATGCTCGTCGCATATCGAGAATAATATTGAATAATAAAATTCAATTCACTGAAACAAAAAAACAAAAAAAAAAAAAAAAAAAAAAAAAAAAACGTAAAAAATATGTTGTTTTTTAAATAAAAAAAATAAATAAAAAAATAAAGATGCGAGGGGCAAGTATACAATAAAAAAAATTTAATTGTACCAAAATATCCATTGCTTATAAATATAATAAATAATAGAGATACAATGCATAAGATTTATTCGGAGCTGTGCTCCCACAGGCCACTGCAAAGACGTGGGATCGTTTTTAAAGTTTCTTACCATTGCATAATAATGATAAACAATAGTAGCTCTTAATAAATAGATGGTTAACAAATGAGTGACAGCTTGCTCATATTTTCATGAAGTAGCTGAGAAACACATCTAACATATTTGTTATGTTTTACTTTCCATTCTTTTTATGTCAACTATGTTTTACCTCATCTCATAGCATACAATTTGTTTACATTGTATACTATTTATCTCCACTTCATGAAAATTAGTTCAAAAATAAATTGGAATATATAATTATTGTAAATGTTGTAATGTGACTCAAAACAAACAATACGGATAAATTCATAAGAGTTCTATATACATAAATAGACACTTTATTAAATGAATGTCTAATTTATTTCTACTCTCTAATTTTTTTAAGCGCTGCTTAAATCAAATATCAATAATCAATTGTGTAGATTATTAAAAATATTTTGTCGTGGCCTATTTTCTTCTTCTTTCTTTTTTCTGAGATTTGCAAGTATCCATCCACACATCTTTTTTCGACAGTAATAAAGAATTTTGATAATTATTGTGTTTGGGCTAACTTAGTTTTTAGTACATTTCCAAATATACTACAGTAAGAAATTCTAATGACGTACATATTAGTATTTTTTTATATCGTAAAAAAACTGCATTTGTATGACAGCATGACAAGAATTGGATACAAAATCATTGCAAATACGTACTTCCATACTTTGCGGCAAAGAAAGAAACAAATATAATCAAAAGGTTAGAACAATAGGAGATCCTACGATTACAAACGCGAGCTACACTGTGATAGTCTATCATACATATTTATCGTTACAACGCAATCATTAGCGATTGTATTAGTTTTCTTTTCTTGTGCAAATTACAAATGAACAACCTCAATATATACGATTAGTCCGAATTATAGCGGATATATGATTTCATTGTAAATAGACTTATAGGTATATACTTCAGATACTCATATTAATCACTGTTAGAAACATAACAGTTGTACAGTTGATTTTAGAATGTAAAAAGAGTAACATAAATGAAAGTTGATTAATTTATCCTTGTCATATTACACATAAGAATGGTTAGCTATTCGTATAATAAATTTAAGTGCAGTAATTGAATAAGATTAATAATTATTTATACTCTAAAATAGCTGTTGCTTGAAAAGAAAAATACACGACTAGAATATTCTAATGTAAGCAAATTTTTTTTTTAGCTTGAAAAATAAAAAGAAATTAATATGACACATGTTATAAAAAAGAAATACAAGATGCTATGAACGAGAAAACATTCGATTATTTTTAAATGATAACAAAAATACTTTGTCAAAATTTATCAGATACATTTTGATAGTTTATCCTTTATACATTCACCAACAGTTTAAAAGAAATATATATTTTTTACCATACAATCTCTAAAAATATTCATGCATGAATATCGAAAATACAGCAAGATTTTATTTCATTATATACAACAAAGTTCTTATTTGAAAAGAGGTATCCGTATAAATACAATAATGATGCAATAAAAGTTAAAAGGATATATTACTTTATTATATATACATAATACCTATATACATAACTTATATACCTAGCGAAAAAATGTACAATATCGATCTTGTAAACAAATGAATATATTGTCTAAGTTATTTTGTTGCATAATATACTATTGACACATTGAGATAGGTTATGAAAATAAATATTCTTAAGTAAAAATAGAACATAGCATAAGACGTAATACACAATTCTTACCTATTGTGTATTATATATCTACACAAATACAAAAAAGATTTTTAAGTCATATAACTAAATGAATTTCAAATTTATTCTTTGTTGTCACTGACTTGTAATTACTAATTTATGAAATTTTATTGAATTCACGTTCTGGGAATATGTCAAGTTGACAATTTGTTGACAGGTAAACAAGATGGACTGCTGTAAATCATTTTCGAAGCATTAAATACGTACGTACGATTAATTTTTTCGAAATTTTTCGATCTCGTACAGTTAAAAAGAAAGAAAGAGAAAATTAATTAGGAAACAAAGAAGAAAATGAAATTTAATGTTTTGATACACCTAATGCATGTTCTCGCTCGTTTCTTACGAACGTTCGTAACGTGAGTGAAAAGATATATGCATGTGTCAAGAACGCGACTTAATAAAATTTAAGTTATATCAAGTCAAGCAAATTTATAGGAACGTGTAAAATGGATAATTTTTCATCTTTAAGCACACTGTTATACGTTCGAAATACAGTTTTACTAGCTCTGTGGACGTAATATACCTGTAGGTTATAAATATCGAAGATTTATCGATTTATCATTTGATCAAGTATTTATCATTTGATCAATTATGTTGTCCCGGAAAAATAAGGATTTAAGGACAATTAAAGAGGGTGTTGTTGGTAAATATGTTAAAAAAGAAACTCCGCCTGAAATGCCAAGTAAGTTATTGTTGTTGTTGTCACAAATAATGTTCGAGAAAACAAAACCATTTTGCACGATTGTCCAATCTCTGTGTTTTTCTCCTTTAATATTTTTTCAACTTTTCAGTTGTTTTCAATTGTTTATTTATTATCGTGGCATTATAAAATACAATATATATTCATTCTTCTCTTCATTTTTTTTTTACAATTATTGTTGACTTTTAGTTATTAATGTATGGACAACAGAACCAAATAGAAGGACAAGGAATCGTAATAATCATCCAACTATTCCTACATCCATGGTAAATAGGAACTGCGTATATTATATTTCTGTAGATGAATAAAAACTAATTTTTACGTAGTCCATACCACAACAACCCAGTATGGTACAGAAGTTTGGAAACACTAAGACAACTATGAGTGCAGTAGGTTTAGGAAGTCACGAAGGAAAGTATACTCCGAATAGTTCTGTTCCGGATTTAGCTCAAAGGTAATTTATGCCCCCGGTCATATATATATATATATATATATATAGTCAAAGTATATTTAAAGTCAAAATATAACTTGCAATTTGTTCCTTTAGATTTGCCAGTCTTTCTGTCAATACTAGTACAAGGGATGGGATGTCATCTCGCACTGCAACTCCAATGCATCATTCTGGACCTTCACCCGCTATATCTCATACTTATGTTAATCAATATGCCGGATCCGAGTATCATTTAGATAGGGTTCAAACACCGCAGATGCCTTACAAGTCTTTTGACATTGATTCAGGTTACGATGAGTACAATCACTCTCCATACTGTCAAAACACAGGGTAAAGAAGCATTATATTCAGCATTGTCTAGGATTGTCCAGATATTGCATGTTATGTTATGGTTTATATTTTAAAGATATAGTCGTTGCCAATCAGAAAGATCAAGTTCTAGGAACGAACAGCAAGAAGAACTTCCTTTACCCCCTGGATGGTCTGTGGATTTCACTCTTAGAGGTAGAAAGTACTATATAGATCATAATACAAAAACCACTCATTGGTCTCATCCTCTTGAGAAAGAAGGTTTGCCTACGGGCTGGGAAAGAATCGAGTCACCTGAATACGGTGTTTATTATGTTAAGTAAGTTTCATAAAAATTAAAAATTTAAAGTATATGTTACAATTTTGATAAAAAAATATATCGTATTGTTTTTAGCCATATTACGCGACAAGCACAATATGAGCACCCATGTTATCCTCATGAGATACAAGCAGTGCGCGTTGTGTCACCTCCGCGCCACACGCATTTTCACTCTCACAGTGTTTTAGTTCCAGCGAATCCTTACCTTAATGAAGAGATACCTCATTGGTTATATGTATACAGTAGGGCGTCAGTAGCATTGGATCGCAAACTGCGATGGGAACTTTTTCGTTTGCCGGAACTTGATTGTTTTAACGCCATGCTTACTAGATTATATAAGCAAGAATTAGAGGAGGTAGTCATGCGTTATGAAGAATACAGGTTCGATAAGTTTCACGTTCTTCAGTCAGAATATCATTGGTACATAATGTATCGTGAAAATTCAATAATTGTATTAATCTTTAGGTCAGCTTTGTTATGCGAAATGGAACAAAGACTGAAGGAATTAAATCCAGAAACTTCTGGAGCAATCGCCTTACGACAGTCTCTCCCTTGATCGAATATACTCGTGTATTATTAATTATTTGTAATACAGATGATAGAATTTGACTAAGTATTGTGTTTATAAAGTATATTTGTTAATAAACTGAATTTATTAAAAACGCTTCTTCTAATTCTATTTTATTCTAACCAAAAATTAAATGCACTTGTTGAAAATTTCTTAAATTTTAAATCTTTATTGTGTAGACATATCAACTGTCTGTTTCAATTTTCTTATCTTCTAACTTGTCAACTATTTGAAATCCATCGATCCGTATAACCTGTACTTCTTTCGTTTCTTGTGCTTTCTTTATGAATTTATCTCCTGAGAAAATTTGAAATTTGCTTAATAAAGTAATAATGCAAAAAAAATTAATATTTATGTATATATAAAGTTCAATTGTCCGTTTACGTACGTTTTTCCGTATTATTAGGGAAACTTTCCTCAATTGAATATAGAAAGACAAGTATCATTACCTGCCATGCACTGAATGCATATAGTGCGGCTAATTTCGTTCGGAAATTGAAAAGCTTATCATTTGTTAAATTGAACTTTTTTACCAAGTACTTCCACAACATCATTTTTAATAACTGCGATTAAACGTAAAAGTCCTGAAATTATTTAAAAATACAAATTTAATATTTAATTTCACATTTATTTACTTTGTTACGTAACAACATCTTGTAAAATAGATTTATATGCACCTTTCAATATTTACAAATATATTATTATCAACATATTCAATATTTAATTTTTCCTCGTGCTCCGCTTGTTGGAAGTTATTTAACTGTCATGTTAACCATTATGTGAGACAATAATTTGAATAATAAAATAGATCCTCTGTAAAATTACAAATAATATACAGAACAAAATATCGTAAGTAACAAATGAAACGAAAAATATCAATAACTGTGATCTGTCAGAAATTAAATGCTAAATGAACAATATTTATACAGACATCTTACACGTCAAAGAAAATATAAAAAAGGAAGTGAGTAGTCTAAATACGAAGATCCAACTACTAAGAGTTTATAAATTAATCCTCGTAATTAGTTGCCTTTTTCAATGAGACTTTAGTCAATTTATAGACACTGAAATGCTAGCGTCGCGTAGCGGCGAAACGATGGAAATAATCCTATTGCTGTTCTTGTCATACTCTATCGCTCTCCTTGTCTGTTGTGCAATGTAATTCTGTCCTTGTCGCACAGCGTTACTGTCCTTGTCTACGAATGTGCTGTCACCTGTCGGAGTCTTTCGAAACTAAAATCTATTACCGACTTCGATCGGCATAGTGCTGCCATCTATCGGATGTTTCCTATTTGACCTTTTAGTTCCATTTCAAAATAGAAGATCTTAGATGGCAGCATTTTCGTAGACAAAGAGAGCAACAGTGTGCGACAAAGACAGATATATGGTATGAAAAACAAGGATGGTCGATAGTTTGCGACAAGGACAGCAATAGGATCAATTCCATAATTTCACCGCTACGCGACGCTAGTGTTTCAGTGTCCATAAATCGACTAAATTTTCATTGACAAAAAGAACTACATAATTGAGGGGATTAATTTCGCAATTGTATCTTTGTATTTAGATTCCCAGCTTTCATCCTACGTTTCATTTGACATAAGGGTTTACAAATTTTTTTCAACAAATCGGAAACATGAATAATATGTAATTTTAAATAAAATATATTTGACGTTTGGATTAAAATTTTTCGAATATAGTTAAAAATATGCACAACAAATTTTGCAATTTTGGATACGAATCTTCGTCCAACTATTTATTTGTTAACAGTTGTTAGATATTCCACTATACATTATGTCATGTCTATTCTATTCTTAGTTAATGGCATTATTAATATCTTATTTATTATGTAATAAGTTGCATTATCGTTATCGAATCAGATAGAATCGAATTACGATCGAAGCGCAATTAAATCGATACTCTGCACATTAATTTCTTTTTTAAAATTTGCTCAAAATACCAATTGCCATAAAATCGACAAAATTATAATATTTCAATTTTATGACGATACGAAATATTTTCGTGCAACTTTATTGTCTCTTACGTTTTGTTTCAATAATTGCTTCTCGGTAAAAATCTCATGTTGAAATAGAATTTTAGGATGCAACGAAAATTACCAATTGATAATTATAGAAGTCAACAGTTCAAGAAGAGAGGAACTGTTCAAAATTTGTTATTTCATTGTTAGAAACGATTTTACAATTTCCATTCGCATATTCTTCGTTCCTCGTAGTCCTATTATCATACATATAAGATAGGCGTCGTGTTTGAAAATTGTAATTTTTAAATATCAAATATGCGTCGTTGTTTATTCGCAACAGCGCATAAACACACGAATACAAAACACAGCTTCTCATTGCTGATACATTACATGTATGTACGTGTTAACTACATCACGTTCGAGCGAAGTGGCAATTGCAAAATTACGTGTGCTTGTAACACGACCGAAGTAATCTTTGCTGAAACGATTAAAACGCAAAACGATGCCTATCGCGTGAAACAAGATTTTACGGGTACGTCAACCTTGAGGGTTTTTCCTGGTCGTACAGCACTGGTCCCTATCGGAAAGTGGATTGCGATTGGCCGCGCGAATCCCAGACTGGAATCAGACAGTGGAATGGGTTGTCTGGCAATCGAATAAAAGGGGAGGGAGGAGTGATTTCGCGCGTTGAACGGATACCGAATAATTTCGAAGAGATTTGCGAGTCTCGGCGTCGTCTCGATTAATCGGGCGAAGATTATTAAAACAGGCGAATCCGTCCATCAGAGCCTGACGAGATGTCCGTCATGGGAAAGGTGAGCAAATTAACATTCTAATGCATTCGGTCCGACATTGTAACACGGAGCCTCTTGCTTTTATTATCAACCCTCTATTTGCGTTCGAGTTGCGATCTCACCTTCGACGACTGTGCGACGATTCGTACGAAATACGCGTCCTTCCGATATGTTTTGCATCCGCTTGTTCGGATCATCCATTCTGCAGCGCCTTACACCGCGAGAAGGAAATTTTCTTGCTCTCTACATTTGCGCTACCGGCCTCGGATGAACTAATATATGCACACCTCCGTCAACGTGTCGTTCGAAGCTAGTAAACATCGCAATATTCATCTCGATTCCTTCTTTCATTTTTTTCAGCCGGTACTCTACTCCTATTGGCGGAGTTCCTGCTCGTGGAGAGTGCGAATCGGTGAGTAAAAGATATCGTGGGTGAACAAATTGCAATTTTTTTTTCTTTTTTTTTTTTATTCGAATAATATGTACTTTTTCATTCCTGTTAAAAGTATGAATTTTTCATATTTGCACGACTATGTAATCTATGTAGAGGCGCATCTTTTTGACAGCACTGAATTTAAAAGAAATCCCATACGACATAAAACCAGTTAGCTTGATAAAGAGCGGTGGAGAACAGCACTCTAATGAATTCCGCGAAATTAATCCAATGGAACAGGTGCCAGCACTTCATATTGACAATCACACGTTAATAGAATCGGTGAGTATACAGGCAGTTATGGATATTTCTTTGTTACGCAATGAAAATTTACATGTTATATAAGTTTTTTTTTCATTCCAGTTAAATATCTTGCAATACTTAGAAGAAACCAGACCACATCGGCCTTTAATGCCTGCAGATCCAGTGAAACGAGCAAGAGTCAGGGAAATTTGTGAGGTTATCGCCAGTGGTATTCAACCATTGCAAAATTTAGTTGTACTGATCTATGTTGGAGAGGAACGTAAAAAGGAATGGGCGCAACATTGGATTACTAGAGGCTTAACAGGTGTGTTAAGAGGAAAAGTATAACTTTAGCTGTACGTTAGGTCAGCATAGATGTAATCAAAAGTGTTATGTTTCAGCTGTAGAGAAATTATTGTCATCCAGTGCGGGGAAGTACTGTGTAGGTGATGAAATTACATTAGCAGACTGTTGTTTAATACCACAGATATTTAATGCAAGAAGGTTTCTTGTTGATCTACGACCTTTCCCAACAATTTTAAGGGTAGATCGCCACTTAGAGAATCATCCAGCATTCACTGCTGCTCATCCAAACAATCAGCCTGATTGCCCTCCAGAGGCAACCAAGTAGCAAGCAAGGCAGACCACCCTCTTCCTCTTCTAATTCGTTAGAAACAGGAAGGGAGGTGGTCAAATATATTGTAGTTTTGTAGTGGCAAAAGGTGAATGCAATTTCATTTAACAAAAAGAGTTATTAGAATATGTAATTATGTTGAAATGATAATAATATGCGTTCAAATATTTTAAAATTTGAATATGATCAATTCTTCATAATTGTGGATTGTGCATTAGCGAATTAAAATTTAGAGAAAGAAATACAACTATTTCTTAATCGCTTTTCTAAATTTTTTTTCCTTTTAAGTACAAGTATACACCTTTTGTCACTTGTGAACTACGTTTAGGTACTGAAATGGTAAACAGTGTGATGTAGGGTATCGAATTAAATGATAATTTTTAATTGATTGCAAAAGTGATTTTTTCGTGATACGGTATCTATTTCGGACGAAGAGACGCACTGTACCATTTCTGTACTTATTCAGAGGATAAGAATGTTGGCCTATTTTTAATTTTGTTATATTTTTTCATTGATTTTTATATATATATACAGAATCAAAATTAACTAAATTCGTCTTCGTGTAATACTTACAATATTACTTTGTAAAACGTACTGACCTATTATAAATAGGTTCTGTTGTCTGAAATCAAAAGTTTACTTTTTATACACTTACAATAATATAATTTTTCAGTTACTTTTAGCTTACTTAGGCTAAGGAGAAGTGTTGCTATTAAATAATATTAAATATACAACTTGAAATTCTGTATTGAGTATAAAGTAGCAGATTTAACATCGCAGGTACACATACTCGTACACACACTGAATAAACAGAAGAGGAAACGTGTAATAAGGGAATGCAATCTGCTCAAACTCCGTAATACTAATCGAGGAATGAAAAGTACAAATCAAATTCCTTTTTCTAAAGCTTCACCTTTGAGTGCATTTCATTTTTCTCTGTAAACTACTGTCAGCCCACATAAGTAAACATTTCCAAATACTAGATACGAGATAAATTTCGATTTTACATATTTTTTTAATGTTGAGAAAATAGGAAGGTGTGCTCGATTTTGATATGTCGCACGAACCCATGACGTGTCTATTATCATTAAGAATCATTCTCTGAGCATTCTATAAAAAAGAATTGTAACATAGAATCATTCTCTGAGCATTCTATAAAAAAGAATTGTACTCCATAGCATAGTTAAAACGTTTTTTTTTTTCTTTTTTATTATCAATTCTCGTCAGATTGATAGAAAACGAGCTAGAGAAGTGTAGCTAGAGATTTTCTAGGATATTTTTACGTTTCAATATTGAGCACACTTTGAAACTTTACAGTATATTTTTTGCGAAGAATAATCTTTATATAGAGATACATTTTTTATTGTATCACCTATATTATATAACTTCCATATATTTTGTAGTTTTATACATGAACGATACGTTTATTGTGCAACAATGGTCACAGACGTCAACAGACGAAACAAAATTGCGTGGCAAATTTTATCCAAATGACATCCGGCATTGTTCCTTATTGCCGGGTTCCTTTTTACCGTTATTTTCTACGTAAGGCGAAGTACCACTTGGACTTGTAACAAAAATCGTACGATAGAAAATTGGAAGTTCGCAAGTTTTTTAGGGAATACTGTAATTATGTAAGGACGAAGGGGACATTTGTTTGCATGCTTTTCCCATGCAATCGTCTAACTATACGCATAGTTAGAGATAGTTCGTAATTTATATTTTAACATAAGGGGCGGGAGGGGGAAGGAGGAAAACGGAGAACGTACACTTTATATTTAGACGTGTGCGTTATGCAAGCATGTGATTAGATAATAATATATATGTATATAATTTTTATACAACACAAATTCGACTGTTGCATGCAGAGAACAGTTTCTCCAGTCGTATCTTCGAGATGGCTGCTCGTATCATTTTAACGAATAAAATATCGCATGTCTTATATATCATAGAGTTCGTCGGGCACGCATAACGAAAGGAAATGCAAACAAGTGGCGACCTTCCAGCGTAATCGCACAAAAAGGAAAAAAAAGCTCTTATTTTTCTGTCGATCACTCTCGAGGCGTGTGTCGATCATTGCGACGTAAGATGGCGATGAACATTAAAACGATCGTGATCGTGACCGCGAGGAGCAGAATCCAACTTTCCTTTGTAACTCTCGTGATACTCTTGTTACTCTTGTAATAATAAAATATCGGGGCAAGAGAAATGGACAATTTTTGTGTGAAAAAACGTGCGCTTCCGGAGAAGGAAAAGAGAAAAGACCACCGAGGTCTATAAAGGAGTAAACGAGGGAAATTTACGAAGTCAGTGTACAAATATCATCGCGTCGAACGATGATCCACTCGTGTTCGATGCGATAGGAATGAATTCTCCATTTCTCTGGGGAGGCTGGCTCTTTTTCTTTTTTTCTTTCAACGAGAGACCGATATAACTATACTTTTAGCGTACACCAGGCTTTTTCACTATTAGCTACGTTCGCAAACACGTGAGAGCTCGAAGCAGGAAAGTACGTAATGATAATGATAATATCATTGTTACGATTACGATTGTAATATATTAACAATGATAACGAATCAGCGAACGTTCGTTTTAACAGACAAATTAACAAAGAAAAGCATAGAATCGCTGTATAGTCGGATGAACTAAGGGCAATAATGGTTTAACCAATTTTAGAAGTTCATTTCACCGATGATGGTCCTAAGTAGAATTTAGTTAGATAGTGCCGCGTACACATTTGTAAAAGGATGCGTGAGCAAACTTTGTAGAAGGAGCAAATGCGAGTATGTATTATAATAACGAATGCAAACGATACTTATAATGAAAACTTAAACGAAAGAAAAACAAAAAAATAAAAAAATACAAAAAAAAAAAACGAACCACCGGTATGATACGCATAGATATTTTGTAAGTGAAAATGAATTATGTACGTTCACTGCTTATGAGGAATAATAAATTCTGTGTCATAGTGTATGTATATTAATTTGTAGTTGCGAAGCTAAGAAAAAAAAAAAAAAAAAAACGCTGTCAACAAGCTATAAATACATTTGTGAATGTGCACTTATCATTCGAATAAAAGATACGTTTTGACTGTAACGATATCATGGTTGATTTATTGACGAAAATGTCGCGCTCTAGGACAGAAACGAGAAGACGGGAAAAAAAGAACAGAAATGAAGGAACAAGGAAGATACGAACGTAAAGAAAAACGGAGAAAAAGAAACTGGAATACGCAACTTACCCGGCGTAGGAGGAGCGTTTCGCAGCGCGAATTGCTCCAAACGGAATCGGTGGACGGAAATTTAAAACTGAAACTAAAATTTTTAGCAAGACGACCGAGCAACAAACAAAGCTCTGAAGCTTTCGTGAAAAACGTACGATCCTCTTCGGAAAGGTATCGCCGACGACCGACGATCGCTTTTCCTCTCCTTTTCCTTCTCGAGCAGCGACATGAACGCTCTCTGTACCCTCCTCTCTCTGAACTAGATTAATTCGCTTTCGTTTTCAATATCTTTATTACAAATCAATCGTGTAAAAAAATACATTCCCTTATCTATAACTGACTAGTCAGAACAGCATATTTCTCTCTCTCTCTCTCTCTCTCTCTCTCTCTCTCTCTCTTGTACGACGCTGACGAAAATGCAAGAGGGACCCCGACGACCTCTGGATCCCCCCTGGTACCGTATATATATATGTATATCCGGGTGATATGCTATTGCGAACGTGAGATACATTTTAACAAGAACAACAGCAGCAACAAAGTTCGCGATAGAACCGACACACAACTATAGACTGAGTATAATATAATAGAGCGACGGCGAAACGTTAAATATTAATTCCAATGTTAATCTTTAATCATTATGCGCTCCCTCGTCGTTCGACACACGATATGCTTTGAAAAAAATACTGTCCCCTATAGAATTGCTCGCACGATCCTCCAGTTTAACGCCAACATCCGAGAGTCTTCGTGACGAAGCAACACGAGAGAACTCAAACCAGAGGCAAATCACAGACGTATGTAGACGTCAACTTCAGATCGCATACAAACGCATTTGTTTTCCTGTTCTCTCGTTCGTGTATATTATATTGTATTGTACATACAAAAGAACTTACAGACTAGTCGGAACCGCTTAGCTAGATCGCGCGTGAATCGTTAATTGTACATTGTATATCGTATATTTACAGGTACGCATGCTACCGCCTAACGAAGAGTGTGCTTCGCCTCCCTCGGTCTAGCTTTCTATCAAAATTTGGAAGGCTTTGTCGTGAGTCGAGTGGAACGAGACCGTGCCCCGGGTGGCGCATTATGCGAACGCGATTCATTTACGGAACCTTCCTAATTTCGACAAAATTACAATTGCGCAGGATGTTCGATTGTGGGTGTCGTTGTTGTCGGAAAAACGAACGACAGAGAGATAAAGAGAAAAAGAGAAAAAAGACAAAACACACGTTCCATCCGGGGAGGAACGGTGAGAAATTCCTCCGCGATGCATAACACGGGGCGGGGAAAAAGTCTTGGATGAATGAAAGAAAGAATAAAGAAGAAAAGAAGAAGAAGAAAAGAGAAGAGAGAATGCGTATGACAATCATACAGCGACACTGAATGGACAAATGGATGGATCGATGGACTAGATGGATGGAAACGTGTGTGGCCAGGTCATGAAATGAAGAACAACAGAATGCATTTAATGAGCGATTGTTTATTATGCTCTTATGGTCACTTGTCATACAGGTAACGATGCTTTCTCATGAGTGAAAATAGTTAATATATTATGTTTAATATTTATAATTATTTAACATTGAATGGAATAACTCTGATGATGAAAGAATAACAATTTATGGATGTAAATAAATGTGGTTAGAGTGTAAAGTAATTATTTTTAGAGTAAATTCAAATGCTGTGAACTAATTATATATATACATATATAAAATATATATATATATGTATATATAGTATAATATATACTTCATCAATAACAATCATAGTGGTGCCCAAGAGGTCACGGTTTCGGGTATACCCTTTCGTAAACTTTTCGTAACAAGCAAAAATTATTAAATAAAAAAAAACGTAATTATCTTCGCGTTATCGATAAAAAAAAAAAACAAAGACTTTTATTTTCTTTCTCGTATCCAGGCGTTTAAGCCGTGTGATGCATGCTCGCTCGTCGTCGCGTTTAATCGATCCGTACATCTCGGATTCATTTTGATTTCCCCGATTTGTTGTTTGAATTTTGGCTCGAATAACAACTATGCCTTTCCATCGTTTTTCTTTAAAACGTTTAGTCTTCTGAATCAAACCGAGCGAGTTCTCGCCACGTCGATAGAGAAAACACGAGAAACATTTTCCTCTATCGATCCGAGTCGAGGACAGCTCGGCACAATTAAACACGGAATTTTATTTTCCTTCTGAATTCGCTACTTATCGGTCTAACAAAAGTCGAAACAATTCGAGATCGCTTCTCGTTTTTTTTTCTTTTTTTTTTTTTTTTTTTTTTTT